>NC_136503.1:96457092-96524592 GCF_053919585.1 Euprymna scolopes | reverse complement strand
TGGCAATAGACTCAATTTAATTCTTCCAACTCGTGTTTCCTGTGAACGTTAGGCCGAGGAGTTTAAAAGATGTACTTTCAGATAAAGAGTCATTGGCCATTGCTATTGGTGGTAGAGAAGGTTTCTTGTAGTAATTTAAGGAAACAAGTATAGTCTTGGCAGCATTGAAGTCGACCATCCATTTTTGTTCCCATTCCACTACAGATTGGAGGTCATCCTCTAGTGTTTCTGCCATTTCTTTTGATATGTGTCCATTTGTTTTCCGGTTGTGTCTGTTATAGAGCGTGGTGTCAGCATATATACCCATCTCAGAAACAATTTTGTCAGGCAGGTTATTTATGAATATTAGGAATAACAGAGGTCCAAGAAAAGACCCCTGAGGCATTCCCGCATTTATATCAAATTTTTTAGATGTACGAATATCGAGGACAATCTGGATTTTTCTCTTATGTAAGAAGGATTTAATTATGCTAAGTATTCTTCCAGTGGTACCGTATGATCTGATTTTTCTGAGAAGACCTTCATGACATACACAGTCAAAAGCCTTTAATATATCTAAAGCTACCGTTCTACCCTCCCCTGCTTTGTCACGTGAATGGTATATGCGCTCAGAGATTACAATTAGGATGTCTGCTGTGGAACGGGCTTGCCTAAATCCATATTGTTGGTCGGTCAGAAGTTTAGCATCTGTAAGGTGATGGACTAGAGCTTGGTTAATTATGGTCTCAAATATTTTGGCGAAAAGTGGGAGGAGGCTAATGGAGCGGTAATTTAGTGCGTCAGTTCTCTCGCCAGAATTCTTGAAAACTGGTACCACAGAAGCAGAATATATATATATATATATATATATATATATATATATATATATATATATATATATAAACACGGACATATATATATATATATATATATATATATATATATATAGAGATCACAAAAATTATATTCCAAATTTTAAGATATTATTGTTTTCATCCTGTGAAGATGTTCAATTTTTTAGACAGCACTAGTTTCGTAGCACATAAATAACCTTAAAACGAAAATTATGATGAACCAGGGAACGAATAATTGCAAAATTTGTCATACTATTTAAATGAGTGTTTCTCTGCTACGAAACATGTCCTGTCAGGAATAATACATTTTAATAGGTTGAAAAAAAAAGAGCGGTAAGATGAACAGCATTTTAGAATCTGGAATGTATTCTTTTATCGTTTATTTGTATATAGTCTATAGTTATATTTAACACGGATTGAGCTTCATAAATAAACATATTAGTATAAATAAAGCTGGGAATATGATTTGATAATGATATTTCCAATCTCTGGTCCCCCCTCGCAAATCTTTCGCGAAAAACACCCGTCTAGCTGAATCCACTGTGAAAAATTTCCCTCACTCTATATCTGTGCCTAAATCAAAACGCGGATTCCATGAACAAAGCTTCTTTCTTAGAACTGCACGCCTGTGGAACTCTGTTCCGTATGCCTGTTTCCCACAGGACTACAACTTGGATGTCTTCAAGTCCAATGTTAACAAATTCCTAATGAACCTCCCCCTTAAGTAAACACGTCATCAAATCTCGACACTAACGTAATGTACTTGCAATAACCCTTATCCCTGAGTGGCTTCCGGGCCTTGATAATTGGGGATCACTGTGTAAAAAAAATATTTCCCATAAACATATATATATATATATATATATGTGTGTGTGTGTTTGTGTGTGTGTGTGCAATTTTTAAATGGTAGTCACTACTTTTCAAGGCCCGGAAGCCACTCGAGGATAAGGGTATTTGCGTGTACAGTAATCAATGGCATAATATCGTTGTAACTGATATCGTAGTAATATATTGTTATGAATTTCAATATGCCACAAAGGAAACAGAACAACGGAATAGAGTTTAAACAATGTATTACTGGAACAACAACGTAAAAAACTTACAACTGAAAAGAGTAGTAAACGTCACCGAGCAGGCGAGGGTCGCTCTGATGTTTAATCCACACCTGGGATCAAAAGGTCTATGGTTTATATAATGGATAGAACAGTCAATTTGGAGGGTGATTCCCCCACAACACCCCCTCCCAAGCTTATTTCTGCGGTTGTGAAAATCAGTGTTTCTTCCTTTTGGGGCAGAACACCAAGGGGGTCTGTGCGCTTCCTCTTTCTGTCGGAGCGTCTCGGTTCTGACATCCCTTTTGAAAGGTCTATGTCAAAACAGTCATACACAGTTTCAATCGCCTCACTGCAATCCTGCGGTGGTTCTTCTTGATCCTCGTAGAAGCGTTTCCTGATTTGGTTCAGGTGCTTCTTATGTTAGAACTTTGGGCCCTGAATGAAATATGCAACATGACCGATTCTTCGTAAGATCGTCCCCTGTTCCCAAAAAGAAACGTTATTTCTAAAATGTCTAAAATACACATTATCTCCGCTGTTAAACCGTTTCGTTGGCATTGTAGAGGTTCTGTTGTGTACTATGTGTTTGGGTAGCAGTTTATCTAATACGGATTTTATTTTCCGTCCAAACATGATTTCTGCTTGGTTTGTTCAGATTTCTCGTGATTCTGTACACCTGCAGAAATTGCTGAAGTGCCTTTTCTATCGGTATACCGGACGGCTTTTTAAAGCGTATCGACGAAGCATTCTGCCTGGCCGTTTCTTCTGGCGTGGTACTGGGGTGTCGTAATATGCTTTGCTTGATACGCCTCGCAGAATTCTCTGAACTCTGTCGAGGTGAACTGTGTAGCGTTGTCGCTAACCAAACAGTCTACAACCCAAACGGAGCAAACAATTCCAATAAGAAATTGTCGTTGTTGCCGTAGTCGATTTTTGCATCTTACTATCTCTGGCCATTTAGAGTAAAGTCAACTACTATCAGGTACGAGAAATCCTCCACAGATCCCGCATAATCGATATGGATCCTGGACCATGGTTTTTCAGCCTAAGCCCGAAGTTTATATATTATCGGTGGTATTTTTCAGCCAAAGCACAGCCTTTGCACAGCCTTTGCATCTGTTCACCATGTCGGTAATATCTTGGCCCATATCTGACCAATAAACAAATCTTCTCATTAAGCTTTTCATTCTGTTTATTCCTGGATGCCCCACGTGAAAATCTCTGAGAATTCTTTTTTGAAGGGTTTGGGGGATGAAAGCCCTTTCACCGTATAACAGTATTTCGTCACAACCAGAATAATGTCTAAACTGGTGTCACCCAGTGCTAATTTCTGCTTCGTGGTTTGAATGAAATTGTCATTTAGGGATTCCGACTTAATTTCCTGAAGTATGACCGGCAGTTCGCGGATAATATTGTTTATCATGGTTTTTACATCACAATTAATACGTAGTGCCGTGATTACTGAATCTTCAAGAGGTTCCATTTTGGCAGGAATCAGGCTCGAGAGACCGTCTGAATGGGCTACTTGTTTTGAGGGGAGAAATCGAATTGCAAAATTATAGTTCAGAAGAATAGTTCCCCATCTCAATAGTCGGTTCGAAGTGAATGTTGGAAGTCCTTTATTTGATCCAAAAATGGATATCAACGGCTTATGGTCGGTTTGTAGAAAAAAATGCATTCTGTACAAGAACCGATAGAATTTTGAAACTGCAAATATAATTCCTAGGGCCTCTTTCTCGATCTGAGAGTAATTCTTTTCCGCTGGTAAGAGAGTCCGTGATACGAAAGCAATAGGCTCTTTCGAGCCATCCGGCATTCGATGTAGCATGCACGCCCCGGCGCCATATTGAATAGCGTCGCTAGCTACTATTATGTACAATTGCGGGTTGAATTGCACACGGAATAGTTTTGAAGTCAGGATTCTTTTTATTTCTTGGAATGATGTCTTGCAATCTTCTGTCAACTCCCAAGCCTTATCCTTTTTCAGCAATTCATTAAGTGATGCGCGCAATTTGTGCATATTTAGGATGAACCCCTGGTAATAATTTGCCAAACCTAAAAAACTCTGCAATTAAGTTATGTTTACTGATGCCGACATTTCTTTAATAGCGGTCGCCCTTTCTGGGTCTGGGCGTCTACCATCTCTATCGATTATTTGACCCAGGTATTCAATTGTTTGTAAAAAGAACTCGCATTTATCTGCTTTGATCTTAAATCCATAATCTTGTATTCGACTGAATACTTGTCTGATATTTTTTTCATGTTCCTCCCTGCTTTTGCTCGCTATGATAATGTCATCAAGATATGCGACTGCTGTGTCCAAGCCGGACAGCATAGTATCCATTACTTGCTGGAACATTGCAGGTGCCACCTTGATACCAAACGCGAGTCTTTCGTATCTGTACAAACCCCGATGAGTGTTAATACAGAGGAGGTTAGCGCTTTTGTCATTTACCGGAATCTGTAAGTAAGCGTTGCTTAGGTCGATCTTAGAAAAATCTTGCCGCCATTTTATTTCGTGAACACTTCTTCTAGACTAGGTAGTGGATAGTGAAAATCTTCTAAGGACCCCTTGAGTCCGGTCGCGAAGTCGGCGCAAACGCGAATTTCCCGGACCTTTTCTTTACGTAAACTGCTGGAGCAGCCCACTCACAATATTCAATTTTAGTCAGTATACCGTTGCTTTCTAATCTGTCTAGTTCCTGGTTTATTTTGTTCAGGGAAACGAACGGGACATTACGTTTCTTTTTAAACACTGGTTGTGTGCCAGGTTTCAACTTAAAATCTGCGGCCATTTTGTACATCTCCCCAGGCAAGGAGTAAATACCTTTGTGAATTCTTTTTTAAAACAAGTTATAAGTTTCTCCGTTACTGCTGGACGGGTATTATTTTCTTGCAGAATGTGGATATAGGAATGTCCCAGAGACGAAACTCCTCCATGCTGTCAGATACGAACAGGTTCTCACTATCTCTTAGCACATACACTCTTAGTTTTTTTGTTTTCCCTCGTAAAGTGACGTTTGTAATTAATTCACCTTTAAAATGCATGTTTTACCATTAACGGCCGTCGCCGTTCTGTTAGTTTTTAACATAGTCGGCTTTCGTAATATTTTCCATGTTTTGAGATTTATTATTGAAAGATCCGATACACTATCGAATTGGAATTTAATAACCTTGCCGAAAATGTTAACCGTTACATATTTGCCTAAATTTTCATCTACGACGTCCTTAGTTCTGGTTTGACGTACACGACTTCTATTCTGAGTTTTCCTACAGTGCGAACTTTTATGACCGATCTTTTTGCATAAATGGCAATTTTTTGTTAAAAATGGGCAATCCCTTACGCAATGTATTCCACCACGTCTGAAACAAGCGCTCGGTGCTCTTTGTTTCGGTGGTTAGTGTCTGTGTGCTATTTCGATGGTTTTTTCTGAGCTACTTTTTTTTTTTAATTCGCGATGCCTGCTTCGATATTTTTGGCATCTTTTTTATAATTTCTACTTTTTGACAATCCTCAGTCAATTTTTGAAGTGTTAAGTTCGGATCATTTTCTAATTTTGTAAGGACTCTGCGCCTGATTTCCGCATCTTTTCCCGAGGTAAACCCTTGTGCAGACACAAGACATTTAAAACTGTCTGCTCTTAGCTCAGACAACTTTAAGTTATCACAGTGTTTGTTCACTACAACTGCGTAGGTGGCAAAATCGTAATTATCGTCTTTACAACATTCAAAAATCTCCAACGCTTATGGAAAAGAGATGTTTTCAGCGAAAAAAGTTCTGTTAACAAATTTACCGTCTCATTGAATGATAAATCTGCAATTTTCCGAGGAAAGATGTAATCCACGAATTTATCATGCTCAGTCGTTTCCAATTTTCGTAGTTTTCTTTTGACTAGACCAGTTGCTACAGTTAACATTAAAAAACATCTTCATAACGCCGAAAATACTCTTCGAATGATTTTTCCTCTTCCTCATATTTAAAATTGTCTATCGCGCTCTATATTGTTTTCTGAGAAAATGCTGAATTGCTTTCCGCGTTCGCATTATTCTTAACGATTTCTGTAAGCAATTCCTCTGTTCGTAATTGACGTTCGGCTAACTGTTTTTGATCTTCCTTTTGCTGTTCCTTGGTACGTATTTGACATTCCGCTAACTGTTTTTGCAATTCCTTTTGTCGTTCCTCGAATCGTATTTGACGTTCAGTCCAGTGTTTGAGGCGTCAATATGCAACTTGGTCAGTTGTTCCAATCCTACTTTCAATTCGTTCATTTCGCTTTGCCAGCATTTCAAAACGTTTACTGGATTTTACAAAACGGTTTTATTCTTTCTTACTTCTTCCTCCAGACAATAAAACGAACAGAAAAAAAAAACATAAATATATAAAAAGTTCATTGTCTAAAGAAAAAAAAATCAAGTGTATATTTTTCTCCAGAGAAAAAAATAACGCCCGATTTTAGCAGTGAAAACCACAAATGACGAATTCTTTTTCCAAAAGTATAAAAGTCGCGACGAAAAATTTTCTTTTTGCAAAAGTACAGCACTATCTTTGAAAGCCGTGACGAACTTTTTTTGGAGGGTGATTCCCCCATAACATATATATAAAAAAGAGAGAGGAAGAGAGTGAAAGAGAGAGAAGGAATGATGAATTGTCGCCCTAGAAAAGACCACTTGATTCAATTTCCGTTTGATAGAAAACCGGGGTTTCTCTCTGTTACAGACCATATACTAGTTGGGCAGTTGTGTACAAATTCCATGAAATCGACACAATGTTCAAAGACTGAAATCGGCAGATCATCGAAGTTAAGCAACGTTGAGCCTGGTCATTACTAAAATTGGTGACTAATTTGGATGTCCAGGTGTTGTATGTACGAGGACGTCGACACCTCTCTGCAAAAATTTGCAAAAACTTAACGTCGTCATCTTCCCTAACGGGAATATACATGCGACTGGGGACCGCTAGTGAATTTCATACACCCATGAAACTTCCTTCTTCGGAGGAAGCCGGTTAAACTCTGAATAGGGTTGGTGCCGATTGCACACACACACACACTGAAATCGGAGATGGGTCGTTTTACAAATCAGGCTCTCTATCGATGTAAGTTATAACAACAGAACCATTGCAAGCATCCTTAAGATGCAAATCCAGACGATTCAACAGTTGAGAGTACGGTTCAACGAAGTTTCCGGCTACAGTTATAGTCTTCGGTAGGGTTTCAAGTGAGGGCCACATTATGCCACTTGACATGTTCGAAGTCCGCTTTAAATTAAACACAAAAGTGTTTCTTGACATGCAGCAGAGTGTGTTGATCCTCTAGTGCAATCAGGTGGCTGCTGGGTGTGGCATTAGGATATGGCGCCGGCCCACAAGTCCAAAGAAACCTAGGCTTGACTTCAGAAAGAGTGCTACGACTTTGTACCCATCTTTTACTGGCTCTATCCTCCCCCCAATCTGAACCCGCTGAACTACTTTGTTTGGTCATACATTAAGAACATCAACAATACCTCCCTCAGCAAAGCCAGCATGATCGCCAAGTATGAGCTAGCACTTGTAGAAAAGGCATGCTTTCAGTTACAGATCGCTGAGTATTTGGCGAGTATTCGCCGAGATTTCGCCGAGCTTTCGCCGCCGCTTGTTCAAAAAGGCATGTTCCTAGTAAAGGTTCCGTAAAGAGGCGGTGATTGAGACTGAAGGCGGGTACCTTGAATAGCTGTCAGCTTTACTACATAATCAAGTTAGCCGAGTTGATTTTTTCAATAAATGCTTTAAAATAAAATGGTAGTGTTGTTTTCTCTAGGGCGGCAAATGTATCGTTCCCGCCTGTGTATATGCATACACACACACACACACACACACACACACACATATATATATATATATATATATGTATATAGATATATATACTTAATTTACTCACATAAAATTAATATACGAAAGTATGGATTTATGCGTAAACTTTAAGTATTTACTTCAAAATTGCTCAATACGTAGGTAGAGCTAGTTAGAAAGTTATAAAATGTATATGGCGATTAAGCTACACTGAATATTCCGTGTTTCATCCACTCTAGGATTCTTCAGGCTTATGCATAAGCCTGACGAATCATAGAGTCGATGAAACGCGGAATATTCAGTGTAGCTTAATCGCCATATACATTTTTTAACTTACTATATATATATATATATATATATATATGTATAAACACATATACAAATATGCATATATAGATAAATAAATGTAGTTGTAATATAATAAATAGCAGGGATAGAAAAACTCGAGAAAAAAGAGAAGAGGAAAAGAGATAATAAAAACAGCAGCAGCGACGAATTACTCGAAGCTCAATGAAAGTTCGCACTCGCCAATAATCGAATGGAATATAATACGAATTTTTTATTTAAAAATTTAAAATCGTACACATTTAAGAGCCTTCCCTTAATCCTATTAATAATAAAAGTGAAATAACAGGAAACTGTATACACCGGATAAATGTAAAAGTTTAAATACATGAGAAAAATAAGAATAAATTATTTAAAAAGTACTACACCACATTGTTGATGATAGCTTTCTGTTTTTTTAACACAATCTTAATAAGATATTGGTGTTACATGATAAGGGATGTCCCCTTTTCATGTAAGTATAAAAATAGAGAGATTACTTAAAATGGAAATAAAATGAAAGAAAGCAGAAATCGAACCTTGGATATAAGTTTTAAAGAACAATAGGTTTAAATGGAATGTCCAGTAAATTGTTAATTCTGATGAAATAAATAATAAATAAACTATTCAATTGTTAGAAAGAATGTGGATAATAAAATATGGGTTAAATAAATTAGATATGTAGGTTGAATCCATTTGTAAAAACATCAAAGAAAAAATAGGTTATTGGGAAATCATAATGTCGGAAACGTGCAAAGTCGCGCATGTTGAAACACGTGAATTTTGCTCACGAGGCCGGACATGCATGGATTTCTCAATATAGGAAGTGAGAGTTAGTTAGTTGAGAGACAGTCAGTGAGAAACTCAGAGAGGGTCTGGGAATTCGAACGTCTAGGAAGCGAGACGATCACTTTGAAACTAAAATGTGAAGCTTTGAATTCTTGATGATGAAAACCACGGCCGGTCGCGAAGAAATAAACCCATCATGTGTTTTGATAAAGCTCGTCTTGTGTTTGTGATTCTTACAAAAAGGTAAAGTGAAATGTTATTTTATGTCTGTGTTATAAAATGTAGTGACATACACATCTCATATCCACAATGTGAATCTACATCTCATATCTACACTAAGACTGTCTGAACACGATCTCCTCACTAAGAGCTTCACATATCAACACTTCTAAGTAATGAACTTTAATATATATGAATCTTCATAAAACGAACAATCTCTCTTACAACAACATCTCTCTCACTAAGATACAACATCACTTGTAATAAGACTCTTTCTAAGCATCACTTGTAATAAGACTCTCTCTCAACGACAAACACTCTAATAAGACTCTACCTAAGCATCACTTATAATAAGACTCTCTCAATGAAACAGCTATATAACATTGGGAAATTTGGAAAAATGCAAAATTCAAACAATTTTTATTCATGAAAAAGAATGTCTTTTATATATTGCCAATTTTCAGCTTCGCATATTTGTGCTTTTTCTAAAACGTTATTCATGACAGATTGCATAATATCTTGATTGCGATTGAACTTCCTTATTTCGTTCCAGGAGCTGGCCGACTTCGAAACGGCAACCTCCAAACTCTAATAGAATAGAAGAAAAACATAGGGAACAACATAAGGGTTACATCGCAATCAGGAAATCCTGCCATAACTAATGTTTTTGAAAGAGCGCAAATATCCGAAACTGATAATGATCAACATTATAATACATTATTTTTCATAAAGATTGTTAAAATATCGCATTTATTTACAAAACATCCTAACGTATTATGTCAAAATTACAGAAAGATATCATCAAAAATATAGAATCTATTTAAGTTCAAAATCCATCAGTTACTTTCTGGACACCCTATGAATGTGTTTAATGATGTCTAAGACGTTGAGTTTGTATATATTTTAACTCTTTATGTAATCGTCCAACGATGAGTGCATTAAAAATAAACTCTTTCGGACAACCTCGGGTACGTACGGATAGGCGTATCTCTCTTTTGGTTGTAACTTTTAATGCAATTT
Source organism: Euprymna scolopes (assembly GCF_053919585.1). Lineage (NCBI taxonomy): Eukaryota > Metazoa > Mollusca > Cephalopoda > Sepiida > Sepiolidae > Euprymna > Euprymna scolopes. The sequence continues at coordinate 96,514,525 of NC_136503.1, read as the reverse complement.
GTAATAACGCCAAGAAACTTATCTAAATTTCAACGTCGTAAAATATTAAATTCCTGTCTCCGAAATTTTATAAGATATCTTAACATTGTTTTTATTCTTTCGCCAAAGTAATTATAACTTTAAATCTCAAGGGTTTTCAGCATGGCACAATTAAATGTGTTCTTGTTATATTTTTGGTATGTTTCCATGTCGTATAAAATTATTATGCACATGTAGTCATTGTTGTGAAGACGCATAGTGAAAGGTTGGCGCGTAATACCAAAAGTTTAATTAATACGTATTATATGATTCGTCTTTGTGCCAGCCGTTGCCGATTGTTTGGAGGTGTGTGTGGAGCAAAGCAAAAGTGGTAGTAGGTAGGCAGGCTGGAACCCGTACTGCGAAGGAGGGAAAGAACGCGAAAAACAAACTAGACGTTTTGTTGTCACATCCATCGCCAAAACGAAAGTAACGAAGATTAAAATTAAGGCTCGTCAATTGAAAAGGGGGAGTGACTTTCGAAAATATCTACGAAAAAAGGAGCCCCCTCATTGTAGAAAAGTGCCCAGTTGAAGGTAAAGTATATAGTGTTTTAACCAATTGTTCGAGATTTGTTGTTCGAAGCCTCGATCTTCAAAACAATACCAATATCGTGAAAATCTGTCACATCTGTACAAAGTTTTAGGCAGACATACATACATACATAATACATACAAACATTTAAACAGAAAGGTGAAATTTATATTGTAGAAGATGACTGCAACGTTTTGCTAGAAAGTGCCACTCTTTCATTCAGAAAAAATACAATGCACAGAGAGAGATTTAGGGTGGAGAAGAAGGGTTGGAAACCTACGGCCCGTCGGAAATGTCAGAATTTTGACCGGCCCGCGAACTTGATTACTACAACGTCTTTCTCGACAGGTTGTGCTCTTTCATTCAGAAAAACAATGTAAAGGTAGAGATTATGATGTAGATGATTAACTGCTAGACCCACACGCGTTGCAATATTTCAATTGCCATCATTTGAATGAGTATCTGTACCGGAATAGTTATTCATCTAAATTCATACGATAGTTATATTCCTCTTTTATTTAATGACTAGCGAGGTTGGAGGTGTGTGTAGTTTTGCGTAAATCAAAACACCGTGGGATGGGGGGGGGTTAAAATAAAAAAATGTTTTGGTAGGTAAGTATGAGGATCGAACCCGAAGCCTTGAGGCAAAGTTGTAAATTAAAGTGTGAAAAAAAAAGAGTGGGATGGTTTTAACAATTGGGCCACCGTGAGATGCTAATGGAAACACGTTTGAATTTATTTAATTACTTGGATTAGGCAGGTGCCCGTTTTAATGACTTAATGAGATCAAGTTTGACTGCGGGATAGTATTTCATCTACTGTGGGAACGCTTTTTTAAATGTTTTTTTCCCAAGATGTTATAGGAAAAAGACTAACCCACATGCGGCGAGCGACAAATGTTGAATATTTATCTTCCCGAAGTCGAGCAAATTAAATAGACAGGCGAGCTCCTTTGTTAACTGTGAGATATTACGATTTATATGTGATATAAAAAGTTTTAAGGGGTTGTGAACCGACCGACCACTTCTCTGAAAAAAGCCATTTGTAGACATACAGAAAAAGCGAACACACATACATACATACACACATTTTCACTTATATATATATATATATATATATATATATATATATATAGATGATGATGCCCTGCAACAAGCTAAATATATGCTGATAGCCATTTTCATTCGCTAAAGCCTCTTTTCCACAGGGAAAAAACGTTTAGAGCCCTTCTATACTTGTTTTCATAGAAAGTGCGTACTTGAACCCAAATCTATAGTCCGTCTTGCCAAACATTTTCAATAAACACTCTATTATCTACCATCATTATCAATCATTTTTCCCACCCTATCCGTGCCTAAATCTTAACGCTAACCATAAACAAAGTTTCTTTTCTAGAACTGGCAGCATGTGAAGCACTGCTCTATTGGCCTGCTTTCCGGCCGATTAAAATATGGTCGGCTTCAAGTTCAATGTAAAAACCTTATTGTACAGTTCCCTTAAATAATACAAATTCAACCTAATTAACACCGTTAACAGTTACTACACTATCATCTTAAATTTATAAATCCTTATGCTCAGGTGGATCTATATTAAAAAACCTTGTTAAACTTTGTGACATATTTCCATTCTATGGAAGTTAGGCGCGAACGAACACCCCATAATTTTATAATATCATATTTATTCAAGCTGAAACATAATTATCAAAGTATACTTACTCAGATAGATATGAAAAGTCTTTATTAAACTTTGTGCCTATTTCCATTCTATGGAGGCCAGGCGCGAACGCAGACCCCACAATTATATTATACCATCCCTATTTTAGTTGAAACATATTTAGCAAAGTATTCTTATGTACATCTCTATCAAAAACCCTTTTAAAGTTTTTTTTTTTAAATTTTAACATTTTTTATTTCCATACTTTGTGGACCAGGCGCGAACGCAGGCCCCACAATTTTAATCAATCACCGTTCCGCTAGATCAAAATACCCATTCCTGTGTCTCCATACATCTTCTATCATTATATGTGATCAGTTTTCTATAATAATTAAGCATATAGGAGCCTGTTCGTGACCAGACACACACACACACACACGCGCACACAGACGGTCAGTTTTTTTATTATATATATATATATATATATATATATATATATATAAATCTTATTTGAAGTGATGTTCTTTTTTATAAATTTATATACATAGTAAAATTTAAGGCCGGCTTTGCTCGGACCCTATGTACTATTCAGTACTTTATGATTATATAGATTAAAAAGTGTGAATATGTACGGTAATGCCTTTCTATTTAATAGACTTCCTTTACTACCATAGAGAAAAGTTAGTAGATACTGCAGACGTCAATTTTTTTTTAAATGTCCTACACCTTTTACTCATTTACATTTATTGTTTTGCGCTTAAATTAAATTAAAATTTTTGACCCATCTCCAAGTAACCTACATCTAAAATTTAAAGTGTTTAGATCCAAAATTGTCGGAGGAGTTTTGTAGAGTCTGCAATGGTCAACAACGTTAACCTTGAGTTCTTGCCAGTCCAATTCTCGCCCTAAAACTGAGTAAAACTCTTGCTACATGTCTGAATACACTTTATGTAAAATTTCAAATGTGTAGATTGGCTGAAGAGTGTGCTAGAAACCGCAAAGGTAAAATCTTTTGAACTTTAACTCCTTGGAAGCCAAATGTCCAGCAAAAAAACATTTAAAAATCTTGCACTGTGTCTGAATACCCTTTATGTAAAATAATAAATGTTTAGACCAAAAATTGTGAGAGTAATTTGGTAGAGAACAAAGAGGTCTATTTTTTTTTTAATTTGACCGCAATTATGACCCCTTTATCTTTATTGTTTTGGGCTCTAATTTAATTATAATGTAAGATCCCTGTCCAAGTTACGTATATGTAAAATTTCAAGTTTTTAGACAGAAAAATGGCGGAGGACTTAGAGAGAGTTCTCAAAGGTCAAATCGTTGAACTTTTACCCCTTAACAGCCAAATTTCTGGCCGAAAACCAATTAAAATGTTTTCCAAAATCTCAATGTCGAATCATGAGTCTGTAGACCGAATATCAACAGAGTTATTGGGTAGGGAAATGTGCACAGACAGTCAGATACGCACAGATATTTTCATTTATGTATATATATATATATATATAATATCTATATATATATATATATATATATATATGTTTATGTGTTTATCTGCACACACACACACACATATATATATATGTATATGTATATATACATATAATTATCAAATTCAGATCAACGTTCTTGCTTGGGCGTTGAAACCGTGTATCCGGTTGGTGACTTCCGCTTTCAAAAAATTGTTTGTATACTTGCTTCATGGCTGCACTTTGTTAGTCCGTTATTAAAAGCCACTGCTGATATTTAATATTTGTTTTTTTTTGTTTTAACTTATTATAACATGTTCCCCTTACAGATACAGCTAATTTCACCCCGTTGAGTTGAAAGAAAGCTGATTTAAATATAAATATACAATATATAACTATAATCATATTTATAATTATTGCCTTTAGCTGCGTTCCTGTGGATGTGTTCGATTTTTTTTCAGGCCTTACATAAAACTTTTTCTCTTCACGGAAGGGGCGGTAGAAACTTGGTTTTAGTAGTGCTTTTAGTTGGGTCTCCTTAATTTTAATGATGTCTTTCAATAGTGCTATGGATTTTTTTTTTCACTCACCACTTTAGGAAACCTTTTCTCAATACAATAAATATAGTAAATCTGAAAATCACATTTTATTTTTAAATTTTTTTCCTCTTACCTTTTAAAGGCCAAGGTAAACTAGTACTATTAAAAAAAAATAGCCTGGGTCGTAAAAATCACCTTTTTAAAAAGTCGTACATAAATAAACAAAAAAATAATGACGGGAAGGGCAACTCGCACTGTTTTCAAATGAAAGTCACAAAAAAAGGAAACCAAATTATAATAATGGCGATGGTGGGCTGAAGAGGGCAACGTAAAATCAGGACTATCAATCGGTTCTGAAATGGGGGATCTGTTTACTAGAATGTATATGAAATTGAACCCCTTTTTAAAACTTTAAATTTTATTTATTTTTTTAATAATCTGGTAGCTTAGTGTCCAATAATGTGCAGAAATAGTTTTTAAAAAGCTGATGAAGATGCACTTATATAATTTTAAAAATATTTTCTTTGCTCAATATGTGCGTGATTAAAACTAGAACTTGATTTTTAAAAAAACTGCGTTTTTCGTGTCCAAATTTTATTTTTACTTACGAATAACAAAACAAAGCATTCATATAAATTGATCAAGTATTTTATTTTTACTTAAATAAAGATAAAAATAAAATACTTGATCAATTTACATATTTTTAAAAAATCGGGGTTTTCACTACTTACGCCATCATAGTTTACTTCCTAAAAAGAAATTAAAATATATTTTTATTCAGATAATATAAAAAAATAATTGTTTGTAAAAAAATAAATAAAATTTTACATTTATCGCTTTCCTATATACATTTAACATACAATGTGGCTCGACTTCTTGGCGACGTAGCGAGACATGTAATCGTTTGCATTTTTCAAGGAGCAATGAGCTAGGGTGAGGGTCATAACTTCCAGACATTTTAGAAATACTAGAAAAAGCTTCAAAACATTGTGGGAGACTTTTCATTTTTTAATCATTTGCTTTGATTGTTGGTTGGTTGTTTTTGTTTTACGGCATATCAACCCTTTTCAAGTTATTAAATGCCGAATCCAGTGATTTTGAAGAATTTTTTTTTAATAGAGTATATTTGTTTTGTTTTTTTTAAAGTTGGTTTTTATTTAACGCATAGTTGCGACTCTAACAGGTACTACCAGTCAGGGTGAGAGTGGACCTGTAAGCAATGTCAATTAAAGGGTGGATCCACACTGCTCAAAGTCCGCAAGCTGGGGCCTCACCATCGGATATAGTTTAAGGTCAGATCCAGGACCGGTGATTTGCTCTGAAAAGATCTCACCGTTAAATATTACTTCATCAGATAACTATTATTCCTTGCTTTTTTTATGGCTGTTAACAGACACAGACACACACACACACATACACACACACACACACACACACACACGCACACACACGCACACACACACACACACACACGCACACACACAATTTAGGATTGACTCGTACAATGCACACTCCCTTCTTGTATTTTTTCGGGTTTTTTTCCAATTTTTTCAAAGTTTACACCTTTTTATATAAAGGATTTTTCATTTAATCTAAGAGTAATGATATTAAAACCTTTATTATCCAATGTATTCCGCATTGTTTCCAGTGGTAGCCATGTTTGTTTTCGTGCACACGGGCATTACATTTCGTGCTCGCCTAATTTCAATTATGTGCGCATGCGAAATTGCGTATTCTTTTCACTGGTCGCCACGTATGTTTTCGCGCGTGCGTACATTCCATTTTTGTTTATACATTTATTCTATGTATGTCCCTTGTACGTTTATAAATTTATTCTGTATTCTTATTATTCCATAGCATATACTCACGGGCAGTTTACTATAATTAAGTCGTTATTTCAAAAATAAAAAAAAAATATCTATATGACTTGAATACATGGGCTTAATTGAAACCGAAACCAAATTTATGAAGAAAAAATATATGCATTTGTATAAAACTTGAGTTCTTTCAGATATAATCGAAACTGAAACCTAAACGTATGAAGAATTCTTGGTAAACTTATTTATTAAAAACAATGGAAGGTCATAACAATTAACCGAGAGTGATTTGGAAGGAAAATATCTCAGCGCGATACAAAAAATAACAAACACACTATCGTATTAATATATAGATAATATTACGTGTTTTCTGTCATCGTTTAATATCGGAAATATCCGTTTCACAAAAATAACGTCTGGCAAATAACCATCTAAGAACGAAGATTAAATACAGATTAACAAAGCCTATTCAAGATCCGTTGTTATAGCGTACAAATTATTTTCTTAAATTCATCACAAAACATATCGAAAATACAAAACATATCGAAAAATATATGAGTTCAGTACTATCAACTATCATCGAAACTGAAACCAAAACTAATGAAGAATTCTTGATAAACTTACTTATCTATCTATATATCTATAAAAGTGAACGTGTCTGTTTGTATGTGTGTGTCTGTGTGTCTGTCTGTGTACATTTTCCTACTCAATAACTCTGTCAATTTTAAGTCTACAGACTCGAAATTATATATACAGGGTACTAAGATTTGGGAAAACCTATGTATTCGGGTTTCGGCCAGAAATTTGGCTGTTAAAGTGTAAAAGTTCTAACATAGTAACTGGATTTGAGCCCAAAACAATAAATGTTAATGGGTCATAATAAAGGTCAAAGTCTTAGAAAATTTGACCTCTGCTGTCTCTACTAAATTACTAAATAAATTTCTGGTCTATACATTTGAAATTTTACATAAAGGGTATTCAGACATGGGGCAAGATTTTTAATCGGTTTGGGTCGAAAATTTGAGCTACCAATATATAAATGTATGTATTTATGTTTGCTGTTTTCATGTCTGCCTAAAACTTTCGACAGAAGCGACGAATTTTCACGAGATCAGTATCGTTTTTAAGCTCGACCGTTAACACGACAAATACCGATTGGCTAAAAACATTAATTTCTTTACCCTCAACTGGGCACATTCCCTCTTTTCGATGTTCTAGCCTTAATTTAGATTTAAACCTACTCACTTCCTGTTTGGCGGTGGTCGTAACAGTAAAGACGTCAGTTTCCCCCCCCCAGTTCTTTTCCTCCTTCGGGTACGGGTTCGAACTTGCCTTCCTACTACCACTTTTTTTTTGCTCAACATATATCTCTAAACACTCTGGAAACGCCGGGCTGAAATGCTAGTTTATTAATATAAATAGAAGGTCATAACAATTAAACGACAGTCATTCGGAAGAAAAAAATATAAGCTCGATACAAAAAATAACAAACACACTATCGTATTAATATATAGATAATATTACGTGTTTAATGTCATCGTTTAATATCGGTAATTTCCGTTTCACAAAAATAACGTCTGGCACATAACCTCTAAGAACGAAGATAGAATACAAATATACAAATCCTATTCAAGATTCGTTCTTATGGCGAACAAATTATTTTCTTTCGTCCAACTCATCATAACAAATATTGAAAAGAGGAAAAAATAATGTTTTTTTAATGTTCGTATTTTTCAGCTTTCGTGTCTTAACGTTGGTACATTTCGAACTCTCTTACACGAAAAATATAAAAATCCATTTATTGTTTATTAAAAAAAAACTTGTTATTTACTCCGTAAATATTAAACAAATATACAACATAGTTTATGATGACAAACAAATTTCTGTAAAATACTTAATTTTAGCAACGTTGAGCCTGGCTAGTACTAAAACATGGGACATCCGGCTGCTGTATGTGTTCTCCGCATATCTCGGCATTGTTTCCAGTCGTCTTGGATTTCTCCTTGCCACTGGAGTCAAACTGTTACATATATGGATCGGCTGAAAAGTTATTTTGTTTTAAAATGAATACGAGCCACTTTTGTTTTTAATAAAGATTTGTTTTTTTTACACTTTACACTTCAAAATAAAAGTAATAACTAACATCGTAGCGTGGTGGAGGTTAGTGGAGAAGGTGGGTGGTAATATTTTCACTTTGTGTCTCTTCGTCGCTGTTTCCTCTCTGCTCTTTTATTTATATTACTTTAACCTGTTGACCATTTTCTCGCCAGTTTGTTTATTGTTTTGCAACTGTCTGTGTCAAAGTTCCCGTCGATTGACCTGTTTACGTTATTTTCGCCAGCTTTTGTTTATTGTACTTTTTCCTGGTTTTGGTCTAACTCATTTAATATCGGTTAGCTTTCCTGGCCGATTGACGTAATATTAACGCATTCCCATGCATCATGGATAAAGGTCGTTTTAATCCCGGGATTTCTCATTGTGTTCTTTTGATTTCCCGGACACACCTCCGTAGCACTATAACGGGTCACGTTTCCTGGGATTTACTTATTGTGTTCTTTGTTTTCCCAAACACCACTCCCTAACAAAACACGCCGATTCAATAGAGGTGTGGATGATGAGTTTGCAAACCTTGCCTTACAAATACACCTGCAGCTACCATTTCAGGCGGTAACCATTGTTTCTTTAGACTGAACGGACGCATCATCAGTACACTAAACGAAAATACACATTTCAGTTTTCTTTTTGTTTTTAAATGAAGTCCCCCTTATCAAGACCCGAAGGTCACTCGAGGACAAGGTTTAATGACTGTAAAGTTGTCACTGATAGAGTAGACTAGTGATCGACAGTGATGAAAATTTGCTAGAATTTTATTATTTAAGAGATCGAGACATGAAAACTTGTTTACATTGGACTTGAATGCTGTAGTCAGCTGTAAAGCATGCCAGTGGAGTTGAGTTCTTTAGACGGCCAGTTCTAAAAAAGAAACTTTGCTCATAAAATCTGCATTCAGATTAGGTACAGATAGCGAGTATTGAAAATTGCAAGTAGTGGATTGAGATAGATGAGTTATTTTCTGAAAGTTTTGGACAGGGGGGCTAAATTATAGTTCAGACGAGCACTTGCCTTGAAATATTAGATAGAGGAATTGGTTCATATACTTCAATTGCAATGTTATCTTGTAAACTTATTAATTCACACAGGAGCACACACATCTACATATCTATTTATATATAAGTAATAGACGTTACAATATTGTAGAATTACATTCACAATATTTGATTCAAAACAAGAAATACGAAAAAAAGTAAGAAAAATTCCTTATTCCATGGAGTTTCAAAGATAGGCTCTTCTCATCCGAGGAAAAATTGTTAGCAAAAGGAATATATAGATAAAAATCTTATTCTACTGGTTAACGTAATTTTTAAAAACGTAAGTTATAAAAGTTTTGGAAGGAAAGTGAAAGTTTATAGGCAAATAAAAAAAATTCCCAGCAATGTCGAATCATTAGCGTTAAAGAAATCCAGTATAGAGTATGAGGTTCGTATTGGGTAGATCCAAAAAGGGATTCAAAAAGGTTCTCTTTGAAGTCTCTTTAAAAATTTCCAGGGATGAAGAAAAAAATGGCTTCATCTTGTAGATAAGTTTTTGGTTGAACAATTGGGATAAAATAAAAACCAAGGTAGATAGATGTTAAAGCGAAGAATAAGAATGGCCAAATACTCTTTATCTGAAAGTACATCTTTCAAACTCCTCCCTCAGCCTAACGTTCAGAGGAAACATGAGTTGGAACAATTACATTGAAAGTATTACAAGGACCGCTGCGAAGAAGGCAGGCTCTCTCTACCGTGCTAGAAAGCCTCTAAAACTCGAAAGTATCCTGTACCTCTATAAGGCCACCATTCGCCCATGTATGGAGTAGTGTTGTCATATTTGCGCTGGTGCATTTGCTACTAATCTCTCATTCCTAGACAAGCTTCGAAAATCGCCAATCTGATAGGTCCTGAACTGTCATATAAGCTTCAGCCTCTGTCCCATCGACGAAATGTTGCATCCATCTTTCTGTTCTACAAGTATTTTAATGGCGAATGCTCTGACGAACTGCATACACTTGTGCCTCCACGACGTAAATACCCTCGAAACACCCGACAAGCAGCTAAATCTCGCCCCCTACACAGTAGAGATCTCTAGATGTAAAAAATAGTTCTACTCTAGTAGTTTCTTCCTCAAAACCGCTAGACTTTGGAATTCCATTCCAGGTACCTAGGTCCCCAGCTGTACTGACATGCAGAAGTTCAAGTGTAACGTGAACCGATATCTTGCTGCCCAACTCCCTACATAGTACCCCATGTTTGGGGTGAAAATGTAATAAAAAGAACGTAAGGAATTAAATGAGGATATAGGCTTTAAATTGAGTAGAAACATAAAATAGCTTAATATAGAATTTCGTAAGATTGGCAAAAGGTGCTTCGATGCCCAGGTCAAATATATCGATCCCCCATATATATATATATATATATATATATATATATATATATATATATATATATATATATATATCAATAAGGGGGTAGTCACCAACAATGTGTATTTTTTAACATTATTTTATTATTCCGTGTCTTGGGTTTTCATTGAGAATTATGTTTAGATCATTGTAATAATGTTTTTAAATCCTTGAAATCGTTTTTACGCGTTTCAGACGTTCTGTGAAGCGTCCTCGTCAGAAATTATTTTCAAATGTGTTGGAGATGTAAAAATAGCATCTTCGTAGTTCATTTGAAGTGTTTCCAAGGGGTGGAAACGTGTAAGTGTCTACTATTCATTGGAATGTTCAATTTTTATTACTCTTTTATTGGGCTGTGGCGAGGCCGCCGACCTCGGCTGTGGTCACTCCTGTGTTGTGTTTCTCTCTCTCACTCTCTCTTTCTGCTTGTGTTTTTTCTTTTCCTTTAAGGTAGTGTGTGTGTGTTCGTGTGTTTTCTTTTATTGGTTTGAGAATGTGTGTACTGTTTTATAGTATTATGAGGTTGTTCGCTTTCCTAGGAAGGGGACTGTGATCCAAGTGATCTAATGTGTATGTGAGGAAGGAGGAGAACCAGCTCTTCTGAAATAAGGATAGGGTTGCTTTCATTCTATTTTGATATTTATTTTTTGGATTCTTGGATTTTAGTATTGTGATTTTTCGTTTCAGTCTTTTCGGGTATTCTTTATATTATGTTGTTTAGATAGAGGGGTGTATTTAAAATATATATATAGGGGATTTTTTAATGTTTCTATTTATTTGTCTCACCATGTTGGTTCCTAGTGTGGGGAAGATATTGTTCCCCAAAGTTGAGGGCCAATTGGAGGGGTATAGGTATGGGAGGGGGATGACAGAAGGGATGATAGTTGCCTCAGTCATGAAGGATTTATCCCCCAATTACTGAGGGGGATATTATACTATGGTTCTAGGTGTTTCCTAGTGTTGTTTGTTTCGAGGTTAAGTAGGGTTGGTATTGTTCGGTGTATTGTATTAGAGATAGGGGTGTTATGTCTGTGTGTGGTTATATGCGCGCGTGTGTGTGTTTTAATGTGTCGGTTCCGATTTATGTGTGGGTGTGTATATGTATATGGATGTGCATGCGAGTGTGCCTAGCATTTTATATTTTGTGTGTTGATATTAGGCTCTGTTCAGTTCAGGAGTGAATTTTGTGATGAAGTTTTTTTTTTTTCCTGTGTAAGTAAATAAAAATAATTGTCTGTTTGGAAGATTGGCATTATATATATATATATATATATATATATATATATATATATATATATATATATATATATATATATGGGAAGTGTATATAAGAAAATTTTCTTGTTCCATAGAGTTTCAAAGATTTGCACTTTTCCTCAAAGAAAAAAAGTTAGCAAATGAATTATACAGAACAATCTAATTTTGCTGGTTAGCGCAAAGTTTGAAGACAGTTTATAAAAGTTTTTGAAGGAAAATAAAAGTATATATACATATATGTTATGGAGTTCAATTCCTAGAAATAGTCAGGCTACGCTGAAGAGAGGTAGTTACCTTGAAACAAGCATGTACGTAGATTACTGTTTTAAAAATGATAAAAATTATTAAAAAATTATATACGTCTAAATAAATTAGGGGCGACTTTATAGTAAATAAAAAAAAGGAGCCACTATTTAACCGTATTTATCGTTAAAAGAAACAACAACAAATCTCTTCCTCTCTCTCTCTCTCTCTCTCTCTCTCTCTATATATATATATATATATATACATACATATATATATATATATGAGGGGTCTTGTATGTCTGCAGCGGGTGTACGTGTTGTGGGGATTCATACACACACCGTTGAGGTGTATATGTGTATTTAGCCGTACAATGAGTCTGGCAGAAACTTGGCTATTTCAGTGGCCATTTTGCTGTCAGACTGACCCAAATATTCTTAACTCAAGTTCACTGAACCACAGCTTGTCTCCCGACTTTCGGAAGGAGAGATTTTATCGCTTATTGTCTGACGCGTTCTAACCGAGGAATGTCGACGGGGCGACTCGGATTTATTTTTGCAGGGCCAAAATTATCCTCATTTTGGGTCGCTAGCTAATTTTCCCAATATTCTACCTCGTGTAACATCCATCCTCTTTATGTATAACTCGTTGTACGCCACAGGCTTAGAAGGGTTTAATTACATTTTGTATACGTCCAGCTTTATTGTACAATTTTACTTTCATTACTTTACTTCGTTACTTTACTTCATTACTTTACTTCATTGAACTGTAATAAACAAAATTATTATGTTGACCCCCCCCCCCCTCCCGACAAAATGAGGGTGGGCCAATAAATTCACCCTTGTCTGTTCGTCTGTTCGTCTGTTCGTCCGTTCGTCTCTCCGCATTTTTCTCAATAATTACGCCTTGGAATTTTTTTGAAAATTTGCACAAACATGATATAAGTAAAAATCTAATAGAACAGATTTTCCGGAGAAACTCTAGTTGCCCCCTAGGGGTGCGTTTCGGGTTAAAATGGCTAAAATCGGGTTAAAAAATTATATAATTTTGTTTGTCTATACTTCGCGATAACTCTTGGGTGTGCCCCAGGGGCTTTTTTAGGGTTTATAAAAAACACTCCATTTTTTAGATTTAGTTTACTATATTTGTTTCAAATATTTTGTGTATGTCTATTTAGCAGTTCTGCATGGTACTGATTTCAAATTTAAATATATTAAGGCCCGGGGGCGATGATTGACTTAGTTATTTAATTTTTTTGCATGGTGCAGAACTCAAATTTACATACGTTTGTTAATGTGAATGAAATTTATACGTCCTCTGGGGAATTTTGAGGCTAAATGAAGGGCGGCAAATGCTGAACTTAGTCATTTTTTATGCCTCGTTCACTGTGAACTCACGGAGGCCATGCATAGTTATCCATTTTCCAATACGTTATGCCATTTCACAGTATTATAGTACTGTTCTCCTTGAATTTTGACACAAATGTTCTCTCTGTTTTTCAACAAAAAAACAAAACCTTTTTCAGTCGTCTGCAAAAACATCCCACCCACTGATTTACATTTTTTTACATTGTTATATTTTCACTCAAAACAAGGCACATTGCCACTTTGGTGTAGAGAGCTACTATCAAGGACATGAGCTACTGGGATACTACGTAGGGAGTTGAGCAGCAAGATGTCGGTTCACGTTATACTTGAACTTCTGCATGTCAGTACAGTTGGGGAAGCTGAGACACGGAAGGTAATTCCAAAATCTATCGATTATTGGGAAGAAACTACTGGTGTAGAAATATCTCTTACATCTAGGAATCTCTACTGTGTAAGGGTGGGATTTTGTTGCTTGGCGGGTTTGTCGAGAGTATTTACGTCGTGGGGGCACAAGTGTCTGCAGTTCGTCAGAGCATTCCCCACTAAAATACTTGTAGAACAGGCAGAGTGATGCAACATTTCGTCGGTGGAACAGAGGCTGAAGCATATATGACAGTTCAGGACCTTTAAGGTTGGAGACTCGCTTTTGGACTTTTTCTAGAAGCGAGAGACTAGTAGCAGATGTACCAGCTCAAATATGACAACAATACTCCATACATGGGCGAATGGTGGCCTTATAGAAGTACATGATACTTTCAGGTGTAGTGTAGCTTCTAGCACAGTAGATAGAGCCTAACTTCCTCGCAGCGGTTCTGGCAATGCTCTCAATGTAATTGTTCCAACTCATGTTTTCCCTAAACATTAGGCAGAGGAGTTTAAAAGAAGTACTTTGAGTTGATGAAACTTTGGGCATTGCTATCGATGGCAGAGAAGGTTTCTTGTAATTATTGAAGGAAACAAGTTTAGTCTTGGCAGCATTGAATGTGACCATCAATTTTTGTCCCCAATCCACTACAGATTGGAGGTCATCCTCTAGTGTTTCTGCCATTTCCCTAGATATGTATCCATTTGTTTTCCTGTCGTACCTGTTATAGAGCGTGGTATCACCAGCATAGTTACCCATCTCAGAGGCAATTTTGTCGGGGAGGTCATTTATGAATATTAGGAATAATAAAGATCCAAGGATAGACCCCTGAGGCTCTCCCGAATTTATATGAACTTTTCGTTCATCTTTTTTATACATTTTCTATATCGCCGCATTTATATATTGCACGTGATTTAATCGATAACCGTCAAATATGCGAAGCATGATCAATAAGTTTCGGGATTTCTTTTACAGATTTTTTAAATTATCGTAGACATTTGAAAGTTTAGTATGTTATTGATATACACCTATGAGATGATTAACCAATGTTTATGGTTTCAGATTTAAAAAAAAGTTACATCAGAAATTGGAATGCACTCTACTAAATCCTGATTGTCACAGCTGATGTATTTCAAACATGTAATTTGGACGTGAGGACACTTTAGAAGAATAAAATTCTGTTTTAAACTTGGAAAAATGCCACTGAAACGCATGGAAACCTTCAGAATGATTTAGGACCATTTTGAAAAGTGAATCAGCTTTTTAGTGGGATAAAACAATATAATGAAGGTTGGTTGTCCGTGAGAAATGTGGAATAGGTAAAGAGTCAGAAACCAGAGTTGGTTGGTTGCTTTTTTTTACGGCATATCAACCTTTTTCAGGTTATTTAATGCTGAATCTAGTTATTTTGAGGAACGATTTTTAATGAAGTATATTTTTTTTAAAGTAAGATTCTATTTAACCCATGGATGGGACCCTAACAGGTACTATCACTCCGGGTCAGAGTGGACTTGGGATCAATGGCAATTAAAGGGTGGCTCCATACTCCCCAAGGCCGGCAAGGTGGGGTCTCACCATCGGATATTGTTTTAGGTCATATTCAGGACCAGAAACCAGAGTCGATTGGCCAATAATGTATTTCTATGTGTCTATAAAGGTAATTAGTTTGATGTCAGTCCGGGAACTGTGCACACAATTACTCGCGAGGAAGATAAGATGCGGAAAATTTGTCTGAAGGATGCTCCATCCTTGTCACAGACTATTTGACGAAGATCGGCACCATATGTTGTTCAGGCCTTGCTCTCAGCGAGTATTCGTTAGGCGCAAGGAAAATTTAAGATATTTTCGTGATGAGACAATTGAGGAGATGAAAGAAGCTGTGACTAAAGTTATCGGCACGCCCACCTAAGACGACTTTCATTCTGCTGTTAAACAGTTGTTGGAAAGGTACAAGTGCGTTGCAGCTGGAGGAGATTACTTCGAAAGGGACTAGAGTTTCATGTGTGTACTCTAAATGAAAGTGCTGATGCGAAAATCTATTGACGTCAGCTTATATTTTGATGTTCTTTTTGTTACCATGTATTATTTTTTTTCGCTTTTGTTGTGGCTGTAAGTTTGTTTTTTATATCTTTCTTGATTTTTTTCTGTTTAAACCATTTTTTTTCTAATTAGAACATACTTCGAGCTATCGTCTGAGAAAGAACATTAAAAGTTTATTGTTAACGCTTGGAAAATTGAAAATTGTATGACCAATTTCCGTACATGATTTCGTTAAATTTGCAGAAAACGCCTCACAGACAACGAAAACGAGATAAGTAATGTCCGCCGGAGATGCTGAGGAATTGGACGGAAGTTCGTCACAATGTTTGGAGATGAAAACGCTAGTCTTAATGATGTGGAACGCGTAAGCAGACTGCCATCGAGAGATAATGAGCAACTTAAGATGGATTTGAATGGAACATTTTTTTCCAAAAACAAGACGAAAAAAAAATTTGCAAAGAACGAAAACCCAATTACATAGATCGTAATTGCCTACATTATTTAATAAAACATGCATAAACAAAATAGATTCTTCATATATATATATATATATATATATATATATATATATATATATATATATATATATACTCGTTTTTTTATATTCAAAAGTAATGGACTAATGAATTCAACGAGGTTGTTAGATAGTGCTCAATAAAAAGAGCTGATAATACTTGTTTATTGTTATATAAACATGCTCACATCCCGCTGCTACAAATAGCCACTTGTTTCAATCAAACAACAGATATTATCAGGCAGCGACTTGACTATTCAAAAGTTCAATGAATTATAAATATATATATATATATATATATATATATATATATATATATATATATATATATAGCGCCATTAATAAGTCGATTATAAGAACATAATTTAATTATAGACACAGGTTAAACATTGAAACAAGTGGCTATTTGTAGCAGCGGGATGTGAGCATGTTTATATAACAATAAACAAGTATATATATATATATATATATATATATATACATATACATGTATATATGTGTGTGTGTGTGTGTGTGTGTGTGTGTGTGTGGTTAGAAGCAAGAAAGACAAGTCTTACCGTGGGTGCTCAGCTACTTCATTTGCTCACATAAAATTAATATATGAAAGTATAGATTTATGCGTAAACATGAAGTATTTACTTCAAAAGTGCTCAATACGTAGTTAGAGCTAGTAAGTAATTGATAAAATATATATGGCGATTAAGCTACAATGAATATTCCGCATTAGCCTGAAGAATCCTACAGTGGATGAAACGCGCAATATTCAGTGTATATATATTAGGGAGTGGACGGTTGCATTATTTTTCCAGATTCCGATACACTTACAGATTTCGTCCAATATTCCTGATTCCGATACAATTACCGATTCCGATTCCGGTTCTTTATACATCTCTTAATTTAAAACTATAAAATTGGTATTTTGCCCCGATTACTGTAAGAAAAAAAGTACATGTTCAATTGGTATATTTATTCTCAAACGTGAATCACACTTGTGAGGATGTAAGTGTATATATATATATATATATATATATATATATATATATATATATATATATATAGCGCCATTAATAAGTCGATTATAAGAACATAATTTAATTATAGACACAGGTTAACCCTCTCACAATATTGAACCACCTCCTCTAATAAATAATACATACATGGGCCTGCAATAAGTAATGCCCCTGACCCACTTCCCATAGCAGTAGAGCAAGTCTTTCTCTACATAGGAACCACCCAGAGTTATGCATTTCTCCCATCGTTTGTTGCTGCTCTGGAGACCGTTTTTGTAGAACACTCCAGGTTGGTCCTCCAACCACGACGTGACTTCAGACATCAAGACTGCATCATCTGGGAAATGATTTCCTTTCAAAAACAACTTCGTGGCTGAGAAGAGGTGAAGGTTAGAGGGTGCAAGGTTAGGAGAGTAGGGAGGATGGGTGCGAATTTCATAACCACGCGCCCGTGTTTCTGATCTGGCGACATGCGACTTGTGGAGCGGAGCGTTGTCCTGCAGGAGGATAGTACCTTTGCTGATCTTGCCCCGCTTCTTGATTTTGATTGCTTGTCTTAATTTCCTCAAAAGTGAAGCATAATAGGCTCCTTTAATTGTGGTACCCTTTGCCAGGAAATCTGTCATTACTACGCCATCCTTGTCATAGAAGACTGTGAGCATGACCTTGCCAGTGAAGGGCTGCACTCTTGCCTTCGTCGGAGGTGGTGAGTCCAAGTGCGTCCATTCCATTGGCTTGGATTTTGTGTTTGGATAATAATGATGGATCCAGGTTTCATCCCGTGTAATCAGTCTTTTCAACAATTTTGACTCATTTTCTTGGGACATCTCCAAATTCATCCTCGAGCACTCGAAGCGTTCTCGCTTCTGGAATGGTGTGAGCAACCTGGAAACCCATCTGGCAGACACCTTATACATATGCAAATGGTCAGGAAATATAGCTTCCACAGACGCTGTACTAATCTTGACATCTTTTCCCACCTCTTGATTTTGATAGCTTCCCAAATTTCCTCAAAAGTGAAGCATAATAGGCTCTTATATTTGTGGTCCCCTTTGCCAGGAAATCTGTCATCACTACTCCGTCCTGGTCCGAGAAGACTGTGAGCATGACCTTGCCAGCGGAGGGCTGAACCCTTGCCTTCTTTGGATGTGGTGAGCCCAAGTACTTCCACTGCATTCACTGGGCTTTGGTGTCTGGATCATAGTGATGGACCCAGGTTTCATCCTGTGTAATCAGCCTTTTGAAAAACTTTGACTCATCTTCTTGACACATCTCCAAATTCATCCTTGCGACCTTGACGGGTTCTCGCTTCTGAAATGGTGTGAGCAACCTGGGAATCCATCTGACAGACACCTTATGCATATGCAAATGGTCATGAATGATAGTTTCCACAGACGCTGTACTAATCTTGACATCTTGGCCTATTTGGTGAATAATAATAAGCCGATTTTCCATAATGGCAGCCTCAACTTGACGGACAGATGCCTCATCAATGACAGAAGGGGGTGGACCAGGTCTGGGAGCTGTATCCACAGACTTCCGGCCATGTTTGAATTCACGATACCAGCGTTTTACAAAGTCATATTATGGGGCATTATGGCCATGAGTTTCTTTCATTTCATCAAAAGTCTCCTGTGGTGTGCGTCCTTTCAAATACAAAAACCGAATCACTGCTCGACTTATAACAGGCTCCCTTTCACACCTGACTCAGTTCAAACACATGTAAAACAGAAACCACAATTAGTTCAGAGCTGTAATTTGCCGCATAATTCGTAGAGATATAAATCATTACACATGGAAAATTTCAGCTAGATCAGACAACTGGAAGTTTGTCAGGGGGCATTACTTATTGCACGCCTTTCATAGGAAAAGTACATAGGGCCCCAGCCAAGCCGAACTGAACTGCTAGTATATATATATATATATATATATGTATATATATGTATATATATATATATATATATATATAAAAGTGAAAATGTGTGTGCATGTGTGCCTGTCTGTCTGTATGTCTCTCTGTCTGTGTATACTTTCCTACCAAATTACTTTGTCAATTTTCGGTCTCCAGACTCGAAATTTGACATAAGGGGTATTGAGACTCGTGAAAATCTTTTTAATCGGTTTTTGGCGAGAAATTTAGCTGCCAAATGGTTAAAGTTAAACGATTTGAACTTTGAGAACTCTACGAAACTCCTCCGCAAATTTTGGGTCTAAACACTTGAAATTTTAGATATAAGTTACTTGGACATATATTAAACTTTTAATTCGATTTGAGCCCAATACAATAATTGATTGGGGTCAAAGTTAAAAATAAATGATCTTTGCGGTCCCTACCAAATTACTCACCTTATTTTAAAACAGAAACCACAATTAGTTTAGAGCTGTAATTTGCCACATAACCCGTAGAGATATAAATCATTGCACATGCAAAATTTCAGCTTGATCAGACAACTAGAAGTGGGTCAGGGGCAATACTTATTGCACGCCCCTCGTATAATCACAATCAATAAATTACCTAACAAACACATACTTATTTAATTTTACTTACACACCTATATTTGAATTTTAACGGAACATTTTTCCAGAAAGAATATTAACTGCGTCATATCTTTTCAAAACATATTACCGAATATATGACGTTATTAAAAATCTCCTTCTCTTTAACAACGCAATCTCTCCTCCTTTTTTGAATTTCCGTCTTTTTCCGTTTCTGAAATGGAACAGCGTCACGCTTTTCACAAGAAAATTTTCAAATATTTGCACTCGTGTTTTTGTTTTCTTAATTTCATTCATCTAGAGGAAATCTCGAAATAAAGACGAAAAGTTGATGAACACATAACTCGTTTTTTTTTATATTTATATTTATATTCATATTTTATTTTGTCCGAATCTAATATTCACCTGAAAAAGTAAATTTTCCTAATAATAAAAACCGATCCGAATGTAAAAAAAGTATGTAAACAAGCTATCCCCTTTTAAGAAGAGCAAATTATAGCATAAGAGGCCAGAATAACGAGGTGCCTTTAATTAGTTTTCATACTTAATAACACTATTATAATAGTACATACTTGAAACTCTTGTCCCCCTTCGATGCACTTGTACCGTTCGAACAATTTCTAGAAGGTTCTTTGTACGTTCATTGGGTGAGAGAGTCAATAACCCTCCTTGCAGCCTTTTTCATCTCCTCAGTTTTCTCACAACGACAATCTCTAACGATTTCCTTGAGCGTAGGGAATAAGAAAAAATCACAGGGAGTAAGGTCTGGAGGGCGAGGGAGACTAAAGTATTGACATAAAAACCTGCCACCGTTTTTGCTCCCGAGATTATTTTCCTACTAAATGTCCGATATACGCTTTGTCATTCATATCTCTGTCCCTACTTGTAAATCGACGAACCCATCCCCTTACGGTGCTGAGATACAGAGCACTCATTTCTTAAACGTTCGACAAGCGCCGGTAAGTTTGGATTGGTTCAATATCTTCTGCAAGAAGGAATTCAATGACGCATTTATGATTCTGACGCACGTCCATGACATGAATTGATTACTTAGAGTTTCACACTGTCAATATCTACAACAGAGAAATTAAACTGTCAGATCATGAAGGCGTTCGTCCAGTTATTATAATAATACAACTTGCAATATCTTCAGATCGATTAAGGCGGAATGAAAAATAGGATGTATTACTTTTGAATGTCCACGTATGTTAATAAGTATAAAACTGGGCCCAAGTCTTATACTAAATGTAGAATAATCGAGCTAGTCCATACTTCATTTGAACAACGATAGTGCTCAATTTTCATTAACTCCCTCATATTACTCTTACGACAAGTGCTCATTACTGAAAGTTTACTATGCTTTGTGTAACCGTGGCATCAGAAAATGTCGCGTCATGTAATAAAGTGAAAAATGTACTTCATTAAAATATTTGCGGTGCTATCGTCTCTCTCTCCCCTCTCTCTCTCTCTCTCCCCCTCTCTCTCTCTCTCTCTCTCTCTCTATATATATATATATATATATATATATATATATATATATCAGGCATAAATGTGTTTGTGTGTGTTTGTATATTTCGCAAAAACTTTCGGCACACGCTACGAACAATGACACAATTTATATAATTAGAACGATCAGGCTCTCGGATGACAAATATCAAAAAGTTAGCAAAATATATCAATTATCTCACCGTATACTGAACAGTTCTTTTCACGGAGGGAGTCAGTTTTTGCGTTGATATTTTTGCAAAGTCAGTCACGCCTCGCGATTCCAATGTATGTTTTAAAGACGTTATTTCGAAGGTCCATAATGTCCTAAGTGTACCGTGTGCCAGAGTATTGTAGCGTTTCCTTTTTTTTCACCTCATTGCCCTTTAAGCCTTACAGGTTTGAGCTTAGCTTCTGGGGCTATATATATATATATATATATATATATATATATATATATATATATATATTTTGCGCTCGTACGGGTACTCGCTGTTATTTTCTTTTTTGTCAGGAG
Source organism: Euprymna scolopes (assembly GCF_053919585.1). Taxonomy (NCBI): domain Eukaryota; kingdom Metazoa; phylum Mollusca; class Cephalopoda; order Sepiida; family Sepiolidae; genus Euprymna; species Euprymna scolopes. The sequence goes on along the minus strand of NC_136503.1, from coordinate 96,492,701 downwards.
AGTTTTTATTTTATTTGCGCTGGCTTGTGTACTCACTATTTTATTAGATTTTGGTTGCTCAATAGCTGTATTATACAACCTCTCCATATTCTCGCAACGCCGACTACCCCCGCTAGTGTCATATAAATATGATATTATTGCAACGCAATTTATGTAGTTAATTATTTTCATTAGCAGCGTATATATGACCTAACAAAAATGTACTGCAGTAAAAGATAAGGAACAATACGGCGTCAAAAAAAAAAAAAATGATTCCGATCCGTTTTATCATTTTGTCTTTTAAAAATAAAAAAACTTTTCTCCTTTTTATTTTATATCAGTCGTTATATAATCCTTATACTTATAAAGTTGAGTTTTCTCTCGCTCACTGGTATCTTGTCGAACTCGATAATGTTTCTCTCGAACCTGAGAATTGACATGATCAATGAAGGTAGCATTCTATTGTTCCGTCAGCCATTACTTGATAGACATCTTAGGTAATTCGTAATTTATTTATCAGTCGTCTTGTGGAACTCATACATTCCCAATAAATTAGCAAATGAGAGTGAAGAGCTCTCAAAATCTTAAGTTTAAACAACAAATATGTAATAAGTCCCCAGACGTACCCTTCCACCGTACTGTATACCGATACTCCACGGCTGACTGGGATAGCTTCCGTACATTCATATCTGATCTACTTCTGCATTCCATGTTTAAAAAGGATGTGTCCTCTATAGTATCAGATCTGACCGAATGGTTAATTGTAGGCATAGACCGATTCATACCATCTAAAAATTCCAACAAAAATCTAACAGCCAGCCATGAATCTGTTGCTGCTATCGCGCACAGAAATCACTTTTTCCATAACTACCAACGTAATAGATGCATTAACACTAAAGCTGCTTTCAGGAACACCAGCAACCACTGTAAAAGAGTAATAAAAAATGCAAGAGGGCTATATGCCCAGTCTATAAATCCAAAGTAGCTGATTAGCGGCTTGGTTCCCACCAGTTTTGGCAAGTAACAAATAGGATCCTGAACAGAAGTGTCCGTTCTATCCCAACCATTATCAATGGACCAGAGGTCATCTCGTCAGCATCAGACAAGGCCAAATTTATTTATCAGTCGTCTTGTGGAACTCATACACTCCCAACCGGATGTTTACCTGTCGGCTATCGTAGAGAAAGTATATAAACACAGCCGGTCAAATAAGAGAAAAATAATAAAAAATAAATTAGCCAATGAGAGTGGAGAGCCCGCTAAAACTTAAGTTTAAACAGCAAACGTTACTCTAGTAGTCCAGCACAAAATCTCAGCATTTTTGTAAACGAGGGAGAAAACAAAAAACAGAAAACACCAAGGAGATAACAAGGCATAGTAAGGAGAGATGTCAGCCCGCTTTCGATGTCGAAGCAAGCAAACGTTCATCTTTGTGACATCTACTCAAACCAACAAAAGGAATAAGTAACACTTACCAACAATCTTTTTAATATATTTTTTCTAACGACTAATTTTTAAAGAACCTTTTTAAATGCACACAAAAATAACTTTTTTAAGCACACACATAACATGAATTTTCTTGAATACACATAAAAATTAACAACTTTAAGTGCACACATAAAAGTAAATCTTCTTATATACACACATATAAACCAACCTTCTTGAATACACACGTAAACATAGAATCTTTTTGAATACACAAAAATTTTAAAACTTCTCGAATACACACATAAAATACACCTTCTTAAACACACACATGAAAATACACCTTCTCGAATACACATGTAAAAATACACCTTCTTAAATATACAAAAATACACCATCTTGAATGTACACATAAAAATCAACCTTCTTACAGACACACATAAAAATGAACCGTCTCGAATACACACATAAAAATACACTTCCTTGAGTACAAACATAAAAATCAACCTTTTTGAATACAGACATAAAAACGCACTTTTTTGAATAAACACATAATAATAAAGCTTTTTTATTACACGCATAAAAAACAACCTTTCTGTATACACACATATTAAATGAACCTTCTAGAATACACACATAAATGTAAACCGTTCTTGAACATGTACATATTAAATGAACCTCTCTGAATATAACAAAAAAAAATACAACAACGGACCATTTTCCCTCTTTTCTTTCTTCTCATTTCCCCTTTCTCTTTCTATCTCCCTACTTCCTGACTGGTTTTCTAACTTAAAATGTACCAAACATTTATACCGTAATTCTTTCCCCTCTCCCATTGCAAAACTCATTCATGTTCTGCAGGGCAGGGAACAAAAACGATAAAATCCAGTATAATACAACCAAACTAAATACTACAAGCTAGCGATTGAAGATACAAAGAGCTTTAAGAATAATACCTTCTGCAATATAACTGGAAGGAACATGAATACTATTTCCAAAATAACTGGATTCGGCATTAAATAACCCGAAAAGGGTTGATATGCCGTAAAGCAAAACAACCAAACCAAACCTTCCTGGATACACACACAAATGTAAATTTCTTTGAATACGTACATAAAAATGAACCTTCTTGAATACACTTATTAAAATTAACCTTCTTGAATACACATATAAAAATGTACCTACTTAAATACACACATAAAAATGAAACTTTCTGAAATACACACATCCAAATGAAACTTTTGGAATACACACATAAAAACGAACCTTCTTGAATACACACAAAAAATTACCTTTTTGATTGCACTCATAAAAGTAACACATGAAAAATAAACTTTCTCGAATACACACATGAAAATAAACTTTCTCGAATACACATAAAAATGAACCTTAATGAACATACACATTAAAATGAACATGCACCAAAAATGTAACCCTCTTTAATACACGCAGAATTGAACCTTTGTTGTGCATTTAAGAAGGTCGATTTTTATGTCCATGGTCATAGAAACAATGAACGTAAACATGCAATTGAAATTTATGTGTGTATTTAGGAAGCTTATTTTTATGTGCATTGTCAAGGTGACCATGAACATAAACATGAACCTTCTTAGAATACACAAATAAAAATGAACCTTCTTGAACACACATAAAAATTAACCTTTTTTAATACACATATAGATATCAACTATCTGTGACTGCATACACGAAAGTGCACTGTCTTGAATACACACATGAAAATAAATTTTTAATACACACATAAAAATGAACTTTCTTGAATACTGTTAAGTTTGCAGGTTGAAACAAGTAACGTAGAAAGCAATACAAATGACGACTCAACAAACAAAGGTAGATCAAATAAGAAGTGTATTAGGAAAAGGTATATTTACAGGATATTTACATAATAGTGTCAAATAAGAGATTCTTTGCTGGAGAAAAATATTTGCTCTCGGCGGCCTTCGGTGGCTTCTGGTGAAGACACACCAAGATTAACTGAGTCTTCCTATTTATGTGTAATTACTATCAACATATGCAAATGAATGTGTGCCACCACAACAAATACATACATAATAATGAACCTTTGAACAGACACATACATGAACCTTTTTTGACACGCACATTCAGTCTTGTCTTTTGTTGATAAAAGTGTTTTAAACCGTAAAATATTCTAGTTTGTTTGTGTCAAATTGAGTCTATTTAATGCTTTCTCTGATGTTTTTATAAACACAAACGTATAGTCTACACTGAGAGTTAAAACGTTTAAGAATATCCCTTTTACATTTTTTTTCTAAGCACTCTAACCAGGGCGCCACTAAAAAATACAGTTAGAAGAACATTGAAAACGTAGTAAGTGGAGAGATTGAAAAATTATCTGGAGAAAAAAGGAACACCTATTATGGGAAAAAATAAAAATTATAGATAGAAAAGAGCGGCGGAGCGAAAGATCACTTAAACAAGCGGCACATCCCTGTCTGTAATATAAATCCCACCTATTTGTTTGAATGTATGTATGTATGTGTGTATGTATGTATTATGTATACATAAAACTTTCGACATAAGCGATGGATTTTAACAAGATTGGTATCGTCTTGAAGCTGGACCCTTCGGACGACAAATATCGTAAAATTAGCCCAAACATTAATTCCTTCATCCCTAACTGAGCACTTCCTACAAAGAGGGGGGTAGCTTTTTCCGCCAATATTCTAAAATTTCATCCCCTCTTTTCGACTGATACCTTAATTTAAACATTCGTCACTACTTATTTGGCAATGGACGCAACGGCAAAGACGTAACAGTTGTTTTTCCATGTTGTTTTCCTCCTACCCGGTACAGGTTTGAGACTGCCTGCCTACCACCACTTATTTTTCTTTTTTTTTCAACATACACCTCCAAACACCCGGCCAACACCGGGCACCTAGGCCAGTATACATATAAATTTGAGTTTTCTGTCATCTCTTTGGTATATTGTTGAACTCTAGAATCCTTCTGTCGAACTCAGGAATCGATAGAAACATTTGCATAAAGAATAGTTGCACAAATTATAAAGCTGTAATGCTGTAACCCTTTGGGCTGTTATCATAGCCTCCTACCAGTGTTAACTGTGGCATGCAAGACCAAGGGTCAAAACATTATTATTATTATTATTATTATTATTATTATTATTTATTTATTTATTTATTTTTATTATTAATTGATTCGAACGACGACAGGTCGCTGGATCAATTATTATGATTAAATAAATAAACAATTAAATTGGGAAAAATTACATAATATCGCAAAAGAAATGTGAAAATAGAAAATAGATGTAAATATGATTTTTTTCTTTGTATACACAAATAACTAGATTGGTGTTACAATCAACTGTTGGTCTGAGACACATTATAAGACATGTAATGAGACACGTGATGAGATGTAGATTTGAGGAGATTCTAGTCAGTCATTAGCTGGACGTCAGAGAGAACTGACGATTCAAAAAGGGGAGTTGGTCTCTCCATAGCGTGGGGGGTAGCGTGATCTCTGGGAGGCAAGATGTAAAAACGTGTAATCGCTGAAGATGCCGACCGGATCATGAAAATAAATGTTCGTAAATAATTCTGGTATGTGTTGTGTTATTTACATCTGTTAAAAAAAAAATGTTTGTCTACAAATGTTTCGATACGTCCACGTGAATCTTTTCTTGTTAGAACTGTTGCTTAAATGCTAAAATATACACACTAGACGATCAACTAAATGATATGACGTATACATATATACGCATTTTCACGTACATGAATATACAGATAAAATATAAAACCCAACTATTCAACATGTACGTTGATATGGAATATATTTATATACCCAAACAATGTAACAAAGCCTTATCTAAAAGTATTCTAAAAATTAAAATAAAAACTTGTGTGTGTGTGTATATATATATATATATATATATATATATATATATATATATGTATATATATATATATATATATGCATATTTAAACAAATGCCTGTATTTAAAATATGTTTAAAATCAAGTTGTAAATAAAGTACCCACACATTATTAGATACTAGTTTTTTTCATGTTAGTATTTATTACAAACAAGCAGGGTGACCCGACGGTGCTCAGGATTGAATGATGATGAACGAATGTTTCACATTCCTATATTTTTTATTTTCCTTTAAATCGAGGAAGGCGCGCATTTTTCAATCTAATCGCTTAATTGCTTGATTTAGTGCCTCTCGTTATGACTTATTTCACGATACATTGTAGTGCACATTGCACTGTAGAGAACTTACTGTTGATTTTATAAAAAAAAAATTATATATAAAGGTTTTAATTAAAGTTTAAAATGCAATAACTGAAATATCATTCTCCAATAGTGCTTTAAGTAGAAATATTCATTTTGAACGCGCAGCTGTCATATCAAAGCACTTACTGTTGATTTTATGTGTCGAGGTTTTCGGCTTGTATTATAATATACTTTCTAAAGTGCACTTGTTGTGTTAGCCTGTGTAAGGTGTTAACTTTGATCCAATTTTCCTGTTCCCTCTCTTATCGAATTACCTCGATTATTGATTATCGGTAGTTATCGAAGACATTCCAACATAAAACCTTTCTAAGAACGCTGCCGGGCATATGAAGTTCTTTCGTGTGATATGCTATGAAAATAGACTCAGTAGTTTTCGAACCTATAGGAACTGAACTAACAGACACATAAACATCGCTAAAACGTTACATCCTTGTGCCTGTTTTACAAGTATTTCAATGGCAAGTGCTCTGACGAACTGAAAGCACTAGTAATCTCGTCGAGATTCCATCGACAAAACCCGACACGTAGCAAAATTCCACCCCTACACAATGGAGATATAGAGATCCCGAGAAACCATAAAGCTTTTAACTCAAGCAGTTTTTTCCCAAGCATTGCTAGACTTAAAAATCCCTTCTGGGCTTCTGCTTCCCTGACTGTACTAATATGTAGAAATTCAAATGTAATGTGAACAGGCATCTCTCTGCCCAACTCCCTAAATAGTATCCCTGCCAATTTGGTCCCAAAAATAGGCCCTCACAACTAAATGGATTATCTCCTTGTTTGGAATCAAATGACATTTTTGAAAGAAAAGAATGACTCAAATTCTGCACTACAACTACAATAATACGCTTGTCAACGATATTACAAATGACGTCATGCGTTCATTCATAAATTTGCCATCTATTATATAAATCTCACCTGACTGTTTAAATGTATGTATATGTATGCATGTATGTTTGCCTTAAAATTTCGACAGATAGGACAGCTTTTTACGAGATCAGTATCGTTTTTAAGCTCGACCTTTCGGACGAGAAATATCGAAAAATTGGTTAAAAACATTACTTCCTTCGCCCTCAACTGGGAACTTTTCCACAATAAATGATTGCTTTTTTTGCATGTCATCCACTCTTTTCGCTCGACTAGCCTTAATTCTGACGTTCGCCGCTTCCAGTTTGGCGATGGACGCAACGGCAAGAACGTCACATTTTTTTCACGTTCTTTTTCTTCTTTGCAATACGGGTTCGAGCCTACCTACTTACTACCACATATTTTTTTCCTCCAAACACAAGTGCAACGCCGGACACCCAGGCTAGTCGAATATAGAGTGCAATTTGAGTGGATAAAATTTAGTCGCAATAAATTGATCGAATTATTTTAAATTAACATTTTATTTTAATTAACAAACATTTGGAGGGGTAATTTTAGTAATTTTTAAAATAAGTTATTTTTGATAAAATTGATGAAATTATTAAGGAAAAGAAATATTGGCCCTTTGCCGTGTTTGGGCGAAATAATATTAAACACACACACACACACGAACAAAGGTTTATATATACATACATACATACATACATACATACATATATATATATATATATATATATATATATATTTCAATCTTCACCCACCAACAAGGCGAGTGTCACTTTGACAGAAGGGGACTACTATCGGGGACAATTTGTGGGGGCATTATGAAGGAAGATGAGTAGAAAGATGTTTGTTCACATTACCCTTGGACTTCTGCATATCAGTACAGTTTGGAAAACAGAATCCCGGAAGGGAGTTCCAAAGACTAGCAGTTCTGGGGAAGAAACTATAGGAGTAAAAGCTGTCTTACACCTAGAGATCTCTACTGTAAATGAGTGGAATTTAACTGCTTGTCGGGTTCGTCGGGGGTAGTCACGTCGAGGAGGTACAAGTGCTTGCAATTCGTCAGAGCAGCCACCATTAAATATTTGTATAACAGGCAGAGGGATGCAACATTTCGTCGATGGGACAGAGGCTGAAGCTTAGACGATCTATTCAGGTCTGGTCAGGTTAGCGACTCTCTTTTGAACCCTGTCCAGGGGTGAGAGAAAGCAAAAAATGCACTAACCCAACTTTGACAGCAATACACCATACATGGGCGAATGGTGGCTTTATAGAGGTACAGGATACTTTCAGGCGTAAGTAATTTTCTGGCACAATAAATAGAGCTCACCTACTTTGCAGCAGCCTTGGCAATGCTCTGAATGTATCTATTCCAGTTCATGTCGCCTGTAAACCTTAGGCTGAGGAGTGTAAAGGAAGTACTTTCAGGCAGTATATCCTTAGCCATTGCTAGTGGTGATAGAAAAGGTTTCTTGTAGTTATTGAAGGAAATAAGCTTAGTCTTGGCAACATTGAATGTGATCATCCATTTGTGTCCCCTATTCAACTACAGATTGGAGGTCATCCTCTAGTGATTCTGCCATTTCCTTAGATATGTGTTCATTTGTTTTCTCCTCATGCCTGTTATAGAGGGTTGTGTCATCGGCAAATATACCCATCTCCGAAATAGTTTTATCAGGGAGGTCATTTATGAATATCAGGAAAAATAGAGGTCCAAGGATAGCCTCCTGAAGTACTCCCGCATTTATATCATATTGTTTAGATATACGATTGCCGAGGACAACTTGGATTTAACTATATTGTGTATTCTTCCAGTTATACTATATGATATAATTTTCCTTACAAGACCATCGTGCCATACCCTGTCAAAAGCCTAAGATATATCAAGGACAACCGCTCTACCCTCCCCTGTTTTGTCCAGTGAACGGTATCTACGTTCAAAAACTACAGTTAAGCTATCTGCTGTTGAACCGGCTTGCCTGAATCCATATTGTTTGTCGATCAGGAGTGTAGCAGCTATTAGGTGTTGGACTAGGGCTTTATTAACTAAGGACTCAAATATTTTGGCGAAAAGTGGGAGGAGGCTAATGGGGCGATAATTTAGTGGGTCAGTTCTTTCATCAGTATTCATGAAGACTGGTACCACAGAAGCGGGTTTCCAGCAGTCGAGAAAACAAGATTCGTTGAGGCATTTATTGTAAAGTTTGGAGAGATTTGGAGCAATCTCAGCAGAGCATTTTTTTTATTAGTACAGCCGGGCTGAGATCTGGTCCACATGCTTTTGAGGTGTCTAGTTTTTTTATGATACCATGCATCTGAGAAGGGGTGATTTTACAAACCGTCTACTGTGGCGTCTGTCCGCAAAGGAAAGTCGGGGAGGGAGTGGTGTGCTGGGTCCAGTGTGGAGTTTGAGGCAAGCTGACTGGCAAGCAGATTTGCCTTGTCGGTTTCCGTGCAAACAACCTTATGAGTGTTAGATAGTGGGGGCATCGTTTACTGCCCATTATTTACTACACTGTTGTAGATTTCCCAAAATTCACGGGTTCCTAGTAGACATGATAAAATAAACTAGAAAAATATAGAGATAGAATGGGAGCAGTCCAAAATAGAGATTTTTAGGGGTGACCGTTTTGTAGAGGGATGAACGATAAAATTGCTCTAGAAAAGAAAAACATGGTTGCATTTCAGTTTGATGAACACCGGTTTCCTTTGATTGTTACAGACCATCTACTAATAGGCCAGTTGTATACAAATCCCAAGCTCGATAGAAGCCTTCTATTATGTCTGAAATGTACACCATGTAAAAGGAGCGAGATCTGAGATGCGTCGCTGTATAACTTATGCTCTTTACTGACCCAAGTTATGACAACAGTACTATTGCCAGAACCGTTAAATTATCGCTCGATTTTTTTTACATGGTGGTCACCACTTATCAAGGCCTGGAGACAACTCAGGGATAAGAGTTATTGCGTGTGCAGTAATCAATGAGATAGTATTGTAGTAATTATTAGTATTGGAGTATCAACGTGCCCAGCGTGATAAAAACACATAGTTTCCGGTCACGGTTATGTTCTTTGATGTGGAATCAAATGAGGGCAGAATCATGCGACCTCACATCTTTGAAGTCGTGTTTAAAGTCAAAACCAAAGTGTACCTGGATGTACCGAAGAGTATGGTAATCCCCGGGTGCAGACAGGTTACCGCTGGGAGACCCTAGGTGTGGCAGCAGGACTCGACACCAGCACACGAGTCTAAAAAGACCCAGGCTTGACTTTAGAATGAGGGCTACGACTTTGTACCTTTCTCTCACTGACTCCCTCCTTCCCAGATCTGAATCCGCTCGACTACTTCATTTGGTCATTCGTCGAGAACATCACCAACATGACTTCTCACAACACTAAAGCCAGCCTGATCGCCGCCATCGGCCAAGTATCTGCCAAGTTCCCGCCAGTCCTCGAGGAAAAGACATGCTCCGAGTTCGGGACCCGTTTAGAAGTTGTGCTTAAGGCTGAAGGCGGCTACATTGAATAGATGACAGCTTTACTACATAATCAAGTTATCTGTAATGATATTTTTATTAAAAGTTTTAAAAGAAATCCGTAGTATTGTTTTCTTTAGGGCAACTCTTTTATTGTTCCAACCTGTACAATATTAACAGATTATATATCATATAATATTTAGCTGTTGTAAATTAAAGTTTTGTTGCAGACGCCTCTTCATGGGATTAATCACTTCCTCTGGTGACGTCACTTCCTGATTGGTACACAGCTAAGCAGGTCGTGTGCAAAAACGCTGAACAGTTGAGGAATTGTATTGCTCAACCCGTCTTACTTATGATATATGGGAATACATGTGTATTTCTAAGAGTCCTCTGTTCCTTTCGTTTTATTACGATTTAAAACGATAACAGGTTTTAATTCCGATAATCTCTATATAAATAAAATGAACTCATTTTTTCACGTCTGATTTTGACCTTAATAGGATTAAAAATCAAGATATTTCATGCAAATATAATATGCACAAACGGCAGAACAATATCTGAGGTGTGTTATAGGCTTATTATTTCTCAAATTCCTCGATAATCTTAGATTTCTATACTTTTTTCTGCTGAGAAGTCACGGCCAAAATCGGTTAAGATCAATGGAAGTGGTAAAATATTTTCTCTCTTATAAATTCCTCCTCCCCCTGCCACCACTTAACACCGTTTGGGGATCGTTCACAAGGAACAGTTGAGAAGAGAACACCGGTTTGGCTTCGCAGTTCTTTCATTTGAAGTTATTTAAAATCACTAAACTAAGTTGCAGTGCTCTGTAGCGTAGTGGTTAGCGTGCTGGACAATTCACATTATATTTTCACGTTCGCGCCGACCTACCGTAGTCGTTTTTTTTTTCCTAAACAACTTGAATGGACTTTTCTTGGTGGCCGAACTGTTAACGTTGCAGATGTTTGTTTTTTTTTCACACTTTATTTTCCTACTTTTACTCATGACTCCGGGTTTGATCCTTCCTACTTACCTACCATAACATTTTTTAAAACTCTCCCCGTCTCGGAAACCCACACTCGGGCAACGCCGGGTACCCCCGCTAGTAATTAAAATAAAAACATGATTGAAAATATGATAAAAATATTTTTTTGGCTTTCTTATTTTGTTCACCGTTAGATTCAATTAAACCTTAATTAGGGGCACATTTATAAAAAAGACAAGGTGATGATGACAACAATAATTTTGTTATTTAAAAACAAAAAGCAAATAGTCAAACATTTTAACATTGGTTGTGTAGTGGTATGCTCTTAATTTGGATTTCACTGTATTGGAGACTAGCGGGGGTACCCGGCGTTGCCCGAGTGTTTGTTTCCGGGACGAGGGGGGAGTTTTAAAAAATGTTATGGTAGGTAAGTAAGAAGGATCAAACCCGGAGTCATGAGTAAAAGTAGGAAAATAAAGTGTGAAAAAAAAAACATCGGCAACGTTAACAGTTCGGCCACCAAGAATAGTCCATTCCAGTTGTTTAGGAAAAAAAAAACGACTACGGTAGGTCGGCGCGAACGTGAAAATATAATGTGAATTGTCCAGCACGCTAACCACTACGCCACAGAGCACTGCAGCTTAGTTTAGTGATTTTAAATAACTTTACATGAAAGAACTACGAAGCCAAACCGGTGTTCTCTTCTCAACTGTTCCTTGTGAACGATCCCCAAACGGTGTTAAGTGGTGGCAGGGGGAGGAGGAATTTATTAGAGAGAAAATATTTTACCACTTCCATTGATCTTAACCGATTTTGGCCGTGACTTCTCAGCAGAAAAAGTATAGAAATCTAAGATTATCGAGGAATTTGAGAAATAATAAGTCTATAACACACCTCAGATATTGTTCTGCCGTTTGTGCATACTATATTTGCATGAAATATCTTGATTTTTAATCCTATTAAGGTCAAAATCCGACGGGAAAAATGAGTTCATTTTATTTATATAGAAGAGAAGATAAACACATTCTTGTTCCATTGTGTATAATATGCAACGAAACTTTGTCTAATAAAGCAATGGTTTCAAATTAGATGAAATAATCCATCAAACCGTCAAGCTTTATTATTTTATTGTATAAAAAAGGCTTTGTCAGTAGAAAATATTGTTTTTTTTATTTTTATGATATGTGTTTGTAAAGTTAACTTAATTGGTATGTTCAATAAAGATTCTGGAAAAAAAGAACTGTAATGTTTTTCTTCTTCCGTGCGAAAATATTATCGTTTTACACTTTAATGGTTAATCACCTGATAAAATTTATAGTAATATATTGATTACCTATAAAGCATGTCTTAGTCGAATGAAAAAACCGATGTCAGGAAATTATGCTACAAAAACATTGTTTCAGACGATAACATCATTGGTATTGGAAATATGTAAGATCGAAGCGATTACCTATTGTTATGTCCCAATATATTCACAGAACTAATAAACAAAAAAATGGCTGCCGTCGATAAATCCTCGCTATGTTTTGTTGTTGCTAAGCTGGTGACGTTTTGACTTTTTATCTAAATAAACGTAAAGCATTGGTGGGTATTTTGTGTGTAGATGGGACGGTTTGATCAATCAAGTTGATGACTGATAACAATGCTTTGTTTATATGAAAAAAAAAAGATTAATAACATGAAAGCGTTTTATGTTGTAAAGTGATCCAGCTTGTCTCTAACGACTCCTAGTTTCCTTCGTTATTATTCTAATAGTGCAAAAGCAAAATGTCTTTATATACGTCGCCAATCATAAACGGGTGTTTATTTTCTACTTTCGATCAAGAAAACATGCGCGAGATTTCGACGTCTTTACTTTCATTTATAAGTTGTTGGTGTTCAATTCATGTATTTTAGGCGTAGACATTTACAAGGAGACAACACATCAACAGACACAAATCTCTCTCTCTCTCTCTATCTCTCCCTCTCCCTCTCTCTCCCTATATATATATATATATATATATATTTATATACATATATATATATACATATATATATATATATATATATATATATATATATATATATATATATATAAAGTGTCCGCCCACGTAACTCGTAATTAGCCACCACGTGACCGTAATATATATATATATATATATATATATATATATATATATATATACATATATATATATATATATATATATACTTCATTAAAGTATAAATTTATGCGTAAAAATTAAGTATTTACTTCAAAAGTGCTCAATACGTAGGTAGAGCTGGTTAGTAATTTATATATATATATGTATATATATATATATTTGAGTTTTGTATATTTAGGCAGAATTTCATTATTCGCGCATATTTTATTGAAGAGGATCTTCGTTCTTCTTTTTATGATTTTTCTGTCGAATTCTTCTTGTTTTCGTACAAGTATTTGTGTTGTGGGATTCAAAGCTCTTACAAAGTCCCCTAGTTTACCGAACGTTTTCGATCTCGATTGACCATCGTCAGGGCTGTTTAATAAAATAAACTTTGACAACAGCAGCCGAATTCTCCACCTATTCTAACACGATAAAAGTGAAGAGGAGGAAAAAAATCAAATTAGGCGAAACTACACATAGTAAATTAGTAATAAAAACAATAAAACGACAGAGAACAAATCAATCAATAATATTTATATTATGGATGAATCTGTCTCGACTTTTTCCGTCTAAAACAAACAAAAGTCATAGCCCGTTGATTTGTTATGTAGTCGCCGGGCCCCGCCGAGTATAAAGTAATTACCAGTATCAGTTCATCGATCTATTTATCTTATCGATTTATCTGTTTATATATATATATATATATATATATATATATATATATATATATATATATATATATATACTTCGTAACTTCTTTTATTTACAAACCGTATTTATCAAGCTGTAACCGTCTAGTTAACGTCTATTTTGACCGAATGTTCGTCTTATCTTAGCATGTGTCTTTGTGTGTGTGTGTGTGTGTGTGTGTGTGTGTGTGTGTGTGTGAGGACATATACTACCATATACACGACGAATGTGATGTACCTGTTTCTACTCTGCTGCCTTTTGGATAATTTCATCATCGATCATCTTGAGGGAGCTAATTCTACTAACCGAAGACGCGTGCGAGATAGACTCAAGATTATGGTTGTTTATATATATATATATATATATATATATATATATATATATATATAGTATAACACATAATATAAATCTCCCTTGTCTGATTAAATGTGTGTGTATATGTATGCCTCAAACCTTCGACACAGCCGACAAATTTTCACCATGTCGATGTCATTTTGATGCTCGACGTCTCAGACCACAAATATCGAAATATTGGCGCCAAACATTAATTTATTCCCTCTCAACTCGGCAGTTTCCTACAGGGAGGAGTGGACTTTTTGCGAGTCATTTTTGCAAGTCATCGTATTGGTTGGATTGAATCTGTCTAATTTTAACGTTCCAATCATCCGGTCGAGTCATGTAGTGGCAGTAAGATGTCAGGTTTTCTTTTCTTTCTTTTCCGCTTTCGCGTCACGGGTTCGAGCTTGCTGCCTACTAGCCTTTTTTTTTGCTCAACGTGTACCAAGCCTAGGATGATATATAAAAGGCAAAATGTGTGTGTGTGTATGTGTGTGTGTGTGTGTGTGTGTGTGTGTGTTTATATGCATCGCAAAAACTTTCGACACACCGATGTATTCCCGCAAAATTGGTATCGTTTTGGAGATCGACCCTTTGGTTTGCAAATATCGAAAAATCAGCAGAAATCATTTATTCTTTCATCTTCAACTTGGGAGTTTTGTACAAAGAGGTGTCTACTTTTCGCCGACATTATAGCATATCATCGTCACCGTTGACCTGGCTACACTATATTTCAACGCTCTCGACTTCCGGTTGCGCAATGAAGACATCGGCTAAGACGTTAGTTTTTTTTTCCTCCATCGCATTACGGGTTCGAGCCTGCCTGCCTACTACCACATTTTTAAAACACCACTCTCCACCAAAACTACCTACTGTTGTATTGAACTCCGCCCCCCCCCCCGCTACTTCCACTTTTTAAAATTCTCCCCGGCCTTCCTTACTACACCACCCCACAGCCGGGCAACGCCGGACACCACCGGTAGTCTTATTATAAAAGTTAACTAGCACCAGCAGATGCAGTTTAAACAAATTGATGTAACGTATAGTTAAAAAATGGACAGAATCCTTGTCATTTTCTACTGTCGGAAAACAAATGGTGTGTATACTCAACACAAATAACGATATTTATATTTTTTTTATTATTCTACCACTACGTAGTTCGTGTGAAAAAGAAGATAAGACGTTCTGAGCATGTCACTGGTATACCCTGACCAAGCAGTTGACTAATATTTTACACTTGTTAACGCAACCACCTGCGTAAATAATGTGGTGGATTGCAAAAAAAAAAAAAAAAAAAAAAAAAAAAAAAAAAAAAAAAAAAAAAAGACAGACAGATGAAAGAAATTAACGAGCCAACTGAAACTGAATTGGGCTATCAGTAAATTGACACTAAAGAACTCGATTAGAAAGATCGATGTATTCGGAAATTATCGACGTTACAGATACTGGGAATCGATTCTGCTATCGATTTCATATAAAAAACAAAAATAACTCTAAGTACACCAAGCCATAATATACAATATTCCAGCTGAAATTAAACAGACCGCTCGACGAATTGATAAGTTATCTAACAAAATAGGAGAGAAAAGAACTCTGCAGCGTTAAATTAGACGTGCATATATATATATATATATATATATATATATATATATATATATATATATATATGTGTGTGTGTGTGTGTATGTGTAGAGAAATATACTCAATTTTCTTTTAAAATATGCTAATCCTCATTTAAGAAGCTCAATGTAATTACAGAGCAATAAAATAAATAAATGACGAAAGTGTATATTCGGAAGTTCATTATGTTGACCATCTTACAATTTATTCCTCTAATTATGTTGACCTATTTCGTAACACAAACTCAATCACTTAATTATTATATCAATCAGTGAATCTATTATGCCCTTAACTCATCAGAAGCAATAGCAACAGTCAATCCATCAAAAGGAAATAAAGTGCGTTTTGACATGATTGAAATCCGAAAATTGGAAGAGAAGTTGTAAATACCTTATAATTTGTTTACATTACGCCATTTTTAATTTAGGTTGATTGTTGCTATTTGTTCTGATGTGTTAAGGGCAAAATATATTAACTAATTGTTATAATAATAAAGTGATTGATTTTGTGCTACGAAACAGATACTGTCAGGAATTGTAAATGTCAAATGAATGAAAAGAATAAATTGTAAGGTGATCAACATCGTGAACTTTAGAATATAACTTTTGTCATTCATTGATTTATCCATTATATGTCTATAATATAAAGCTGAATGCGTGTGTGTGTGTGTGTGTGTGTGGGTGTGTGTGGGTGTGTGTCTGGTCACGAATAGGCTCCTATATGGTTGACTATTAAAAAAAAACTGATTACATATAATGATAGAAGATGTATCGAGACACATAAATTGGTGTGTTTGATCGTGCAGAACAGTGATTCATTAAAATTGTGGGGTCTGCGTTCGCGCATGGTCCACAAAGTATGGAAAGAAAACATTAAAAAATTAAATTCAGAGTCCATTTTCTGTAGGCTGTTTTTGAACCCAGTCAACGAAGGATACTTTTGCTATTATATATATATATATATATATATATATTACAATTTAACCCCAAACAAGGCACAGTGCCACTTTCATGTAGCGGGCTACTATCGGAGACATAAGTTGCAGGAGTAATATGTAGGAGGTTGAGCAGTTGATGCATGTTCACATTACACTTATGCATGTCAGAACAGTGAGGAAAGCAGGTACTCGGAAGGAAGTTCAAAAATCTAGCAGTTCTGGGGAAGAAACTATTAAAGTAGAAGGCTTTCTTACATCTAGAGACCCCGACTGTGTAGGGGTGGGATTTTGCTGCTTGTCGAGTTTGTCGGGAGTATTTACGTCAAGGGGATAAGGACTTGTAATTTCTCGAAGCATTTACAATTAAATTACTTGTAAAACAGACAGAGGGATGCAACATTTCGTCGATTGGACAGAGGTTGAAGCTTAGATGACAGCTCAGGACCTATCAGGTTAGCGGTTCTCTTTTGAACCCTGTCCAGGAGCAAGAGACTAGTAGCAGATAGATTCGCCCAAGCTACTTTCAGGACTGCCAGCAACCACTGTAAAAGAGTAATAAAACATCTATATGCTCAGTCTGTTGAATCCAAAGAAGCTGAGCAGCGGCTTGGTTCCCACCAGTTCTGGCAAATAGCAAACAGGATCTTGAACAGAAGTGTGCGTTCTATCCCAACTATCATCAATGGACCTGAGGTCATCTCGTCAGCATCAGACAAGGCCAGACTATTTGCCAAGAACTTTGCAAATAATTCTACCCTATGCGACAATGACCATCAACTTCCTATATTTCCTCCTATAACAGACAACACGCTATGCAACATACAAATATCTATGCGTGAGGCCGCCAAGCTAATACAGGACCTTGATACCAGTAAAGCAATTGGCTCTGACGGCATTCCAGTTATAGTGCTGAAAAAGCTCCAACCAGAACTTGCCCCATACTTACGTTGCCTTAAGGAGAAGTGCTTTCCTACACCCTGGAAAACCTCATCAGTATGACCTGTATTTAAGAATTCAGGTGAAAAGTCATCTCCCTCTCATTAAAGACCAGTAAGTCTCCTGTGTGTCATGATTAAGTTGTTTGAATCCATATTAAATAAAAAAAAAGTAGTCAACCACCTCAACAGAAACAGCCTTCTTAGTGACATGCAATGTGGTTTCCACTCTGCAAGATCTGCAGCAAATGTGCTAACGATTATATCACATAGGATTAGAGAATCTCTTGAAACAGGTTTCCTTTCCAGGGCAATTGCTCTTGACATATCTAAGGCCTTCGATAAGGTATGTCATAAGGGCCAACTTCACAATATTTCCAGCTACGGTATTACTGGAAATGTTTTCTCAATCATTAAATCAATTTTCTCTGATAGGTTCATAAGAGTAGTGGTTGATGGGCAGAAATCAGAGGGCCACAGTATTAATGCTGGAGTCCACCAGGGGTCCATCCTGGGCCCAACTATCTTCCTGATCTACATCAATTATCTCCCAAAACACATACTTAAATCATTCGTTGACATCTATGCTGATGACACGACCATTTACGGCAACACATCAAAGGCCGTAAATGACAAAGTTCTCTCTAATTCTCCTCCTCTGATCTTGAGCGTGTGGTACAATGGAAGAAGAGGTGGCTGGTCACTTTTAATGCATCCAAAACCAAGCTTCTATCTTTACATCATCAACGCTCTGATCTCCATCTGGCATCAATTGAAATAGATGGTTCTCGTCTTGGGAAGGCTCCATATTTTGACAAGCTTCTGGGTTTGACCTGTACTCCAGATCTGAAATGGAACACGTACATCAAATCTGTTGCCAGGGACGCTGGGAAAGATGGTGGGATCCTTCTACCGCTCCAGAAGATATCTCACTACTGATGCAATTCTCTATCTGCATTCTCTATCTGCATAAAAGTACGTCCAAGGATGGAATACTGTTACAATATCTGGGCAGTAGCTGCTAAACACAGCCTATCCTGCCTTGACAAAGTACAAAATAGACTTCGTGGCTTAGTGGGGGATGCCCTTTTCTCTACCCTGCAACCTCTCTCCCACAGAAGAGACGTTGATATGTCAAGAGCAATAGCCCTAGAATGGAAGCCTTTGTCAAGGGATTCACTAATCCTGTGAGATATAATCGTCAGCAAAACTGCGGTAGATCTTGCAGAGCGGAAACCATAATTTGTGTCACTAAGAAGGTTGTTTCTGCTGAGTTTGTGTACTATTTCTCTATTTAATATGGATTCTAGCAACTTACTCATAACACAAAGGAGACTTATTGGTCTGTACTGAGAGGGAGATGACTTATCACCTGAATTCTTAAATACATGGCAAACTGATGAGGTCTTCCAGGGAGTCGGAAAGCACTTCTTAAGGCAGCGCTTAAACAGTTTCGTAAGTATGGGGGCAAGTTCTGGTTGAAGCTTTTTTACCACTATAATTGAGATGCCGTCAGGGCCAGTTGCTTTACTGGAATCAAGGGTCTTGATTAGCTTGGAGACCTCATGCACGGATATTTGTATGTTACCTAACTTGTTCTGTGTTATAGGAGGAAATATGTTGATGGCCTTCGTCACATAGGGTAGAATTAGCTGCAAAGTTCTTTGCAAATAGTTTGGCCTTGTCTGACGCTGACGAAATGACCTCTGGTCCATTGATAATGGTATGGATAGAACGCAACATTCTGTTCAGGATCCTATTTGTTATTTTCTAAAACTGGTGGGAACCAAGCTGCTGATCAGCTACCTTGGATTTAACAGACTGGGCATATAGCTCTCTTGCATGTTTTATTACTCTTTTACAGTGGTTGCTGGCAGTCCTCAAAGCAGCTTTAGTCTCAGTGCATCGGTTACGTTTGTAGCTATGGAAAAAGTGATTTCTGTGCGCGATAGCAGCAGCACATTCTGGGGAGAACCATGGCTGGCTGTTAGGTTTTTGTTGGAATTTTCAGATGGTATGAATTGGTCTATGCCTACAATTAACCATTCGGTCAGATCTTATACTATAGAGGATACTTCCTTTTTAAACATGGGGTGCAGAGGTAAATCAGATGTGAATGTACGGAAGCTATCCCAGTCAGCCATAGAGTATCTGTATACAGTACGGTGGATGTTTTTTCTAACCACCCAACTTTAGTGAAATAAAAGTCAATTTTGAACATTAATTTCATATAACACTTTGAAATGTTGTATACCAGATGATAAATTAATTCAAATTGCAAAATAGTCAATAGGATATAAAACAAAATGAAATGGTATTTAAACAACAATAAGCCACTTCACTTCATTTAGAGTATAAATTCTTTTCGATTGAAGACGTTCTTACTTTTCCAATCCGGAGTACCTTTTTTCGGTGTAGTTATAAATATGTTAATAAAAAAAAGTCGACATGGCTCTTTTCAAAAGACGCAGATTAGTTCATTCAATTTCAGAACTTCCTTCATGAATTCTACCTTAACCGACTTTCACAAAAAAAGAAAAACGTTAAAAAAAAACTGTTGCACGTGATTGAAATCCGCGCGAATAAAAGATTACCCTTTCTTACACGTTTTTGATCCGACTTAAAAAATAAAACTCGAATTAAAAAACATGCCCGACTTGAAACCAAGCAAATCTGCATTAGAAATTAGTTAAAGTTGAATTTCGATTTTCACGTAATTGCTGCCATTTCTGGCTTTTGAATCTTTCTGCTGATCCGTCGATCTCGTCCGATTCTTCATATTTTCAATGATTCATTGTCAATAATTTGAAATTTCAAAAGATCTATTTAAAGTTCCAATTCGGAGAAAACCAATTACGGAAAAAAGTGCTTCAAATATAAGGAGCTATTGGCGTTTAATAATAAATGTTCTTTAAGCGGAATTGGTGTTTAAAAGGCTACTATTTTTTAGAGGATACTCGTAAAGCTCCGTTGCAAATTTCAATAGAAAGATGATTTTATAATTTATAATCTTTTTTAATATTTTCACAACTTTGATATTTAACTGTATTTCTTTAACAACGAAACTGCTAGTTGGGAATTATCCCAACTTCTATTCCATTCCTATTAAAAAGTGATTAAATTACTGTTTTTTTATATCGAAATCACCCAATACAAGTTGCATAAAGCCACGTAATTATATGAAACTAGCGGAGGCTGCTTTGACGGGCTTAAAATACGCTTAAATGTGATATTTTAATTTGTTCAGATTTCGTATATATTATAATAGAGTGGTGGTTTCAAAAGTAAAGGTCCGCGATATTACCTTAAACTATATCCGATGGTGAGACCCAAGATTGCGAGCTTTGGGGAGTTTGGAGCCACCCTTTGATTGCCATTGCTCACAGGTCCACTCTAACACGGAATGGTAGTAACTGTTATGGTCCCAACTATGAGTTAAATAGAAACCGACTTAAATATATATATATATATATATATATATATATATATATATATATATATATATACTCTATTAAAAAAAATGTTCTCCAAAATCACTGGATTCGGCATTAAATAACCTAAAAAAGGTTGATATGCCGTAAAACAAAAACAACCAACCAATCAACAGTAAAAAAATATTTGTGTACCAACAACTAGAATCGAAACCAAAACTGTAGCATTTAAAACTGGTGACGTTACCGCTGCACCAACATGATAAAATATTAACAATAAATAATAAATTAAGATGAATGTACAAGATGTTTAAAGATTTTTTTAAATTTTCACCTATTTTCGACCCTTAAAACTCATAAAAGAACGGCCTTTAACAAAACCAATCATTTGAGACCCCTAGCGCTGCTCTGCAACTTTTAGGAGGTAGAATTTAAAAATATGAGGACAGACAGACAGACATACATATAGCCGTTTATATATTAGATTTTGAACGAAATTATAATCATAATTATTTTGAAATAAACTGTCATGGATACCCGATGTTGCCCTGGGAGTAAATGCAATATGGAGTTTCATCATGGACACGGAACCATATTACATTCTTTTTTGGTTGCTCTTTTTCGTCTCGTTATACAATCAGACAATGCTAAAATATGTGAACACTCTCTGCATTAAAGTCTTCTATATAGAGTGAATATAAAGGTGTCTGTCCCTCGACGTTTTGAATGAGAACAGAAATTTAACATACATACGTTTAATTTAATAAAAACGAGTTTATTAAAGTAATTTCGGTAAAACATGTTAGTTTCAACGTCGTTCTAAAAACATTGTTTGAGTTTAGTTTTTGATTTGCGAATTTTATTATACGTTATTATTTTTTACATGGGGATCATCACTTATCACGGCCCGGAAGCCACTCGGGGATAAGGGTTATTTTGTGTACAATAATCAATGGCTAGAAACCTTGTGAAGTAGGCCCTTATGCCAAACCTTATCGAAGACCTTTCATATGCCAAGAGTAATTGCCCCAGAAAAGAAGCTCTTGTCGAGAGATTCACTAATCCTATAGGATATAACTGTTAGCAAATCGTTTTGTTTTGTAAAAGAAAAAAGAAAAATAATCACATAATTATATGGTGTATTTAAGGCCAGAAAGCCGGTATCTTAAGACAGTCTGGTATGAGGTTATTTTGTGGCCCTTTGACTATGATCACAGCGTAGTATCTGTATTATGTTTTGAACTCATTGTTAAGGGAAAGAGCGATTATTTTTATTAATTGTTAAATTATTTAGGTTAAAAAGATATTCAGAAGATATTTAAAAAGAAAATAATGCTAGTTATAATATTTTTGTAAAACTGGAGTATTTCGGCTCAGAAGAAAATGCTATGAATCGAAGAAAAGCATAAAGCTAGTTTGGAATTTGGTTAAGTGTTTTGCGTGATAAGTGCGGCTGACTACTCTTGCTGACGTAAGAGACACGTAAGCCAGAAGAAATAGGAATTAGCAGTTAGTCTGTAGCGTGAAGTCGAAGAGACGAGTTGTGAGTTTGCAAGTCACTGCGTTCGTTAGCGTACCGAAACTGTATCGTCGTGAATGCTTCCATCAGGAAGTAATCACGGACCAACTAATGAAGATGCAAGGGAGAGGGTAAAGAGCTGCAAACTTCGAGACGTGGAACATCTGAAAATAAAAATCTGGAAATGATAACTCGGTGTTTTGGGTGTTCCATTCGGAAGATGATGCTTTAGTTTCAGATGGCTGCCGCCATAAGAGAGGAGAACAGTGAATAAGATAAGTGACCTGTCATGTCTCTAGCAGACAAGTGTGATATTCATCATTGGTGACGAGGCCATATATTGTCAAATTGGTTATTGTCGTGAACATGGGAAAACACCCACATACACAGAGAACATAACAGATCGACACATACAGACACACATATACAAAGAAAAGTAACTGGCATTATAATTCGCACCACTAGACGATACACGAGCATCGATGACAGAAACGCGTATACCTTATATACACTAGACATGCATGAATACCGTTATATAAACATCAAATTGCAATACTAGTAAACCTTGTATTTCTGAGCTAGCGTATAAAGCAATGGTCTTTGTGTAAAAAATATAACTTAGGCGTTTGGACAACGTTTGGTTTTTGTAATTACCCATCTCAGCAGCAGCGTAACAGGTAGAAGGATCGAATGTCGCCTAAGCAATCTAGTTTAAATTTTGGCTTGAGATAGTGGCTATACTAGCTAAACTAGAGGGCTGTAATAGATCGAATCCCTTTGTGGATTATATATATATATATATATGTGTGTGTATATATATATATATATATATATATATATATATATATGATTTGGAAAAAGAAATCCAACAAAGTGCTCAATAAAAAAGGAAAATCCAAAAAATAAGACCGTATTTATATTTTGTGTACAGAGATGAGTATTGGCTGAAGAGAGCTTGATATGGATATCTAAAACGGTCCTAATTATCAGGCTTGAAACCGACGGTACCAATGACTTATCTCATCTAATAATTTTCTGTACACAAAATATAATATAATATAATATATATATATATATATATATATATATATATATATATATATATATATATACTAGTGGGGCGACCCGATGTTTCCCGCATTGAATGATGATCAACGAATGGTTTACTCTCATATTTTATTGTCATCGAAATCGCTAATATCGCCAATTTTTCAGTTAAATCGATTGATTGCCTGCGCTTATAAGAGATCCACCGCGGTGCGCGAAGTGTAAGCTTTACATATCTCCCCCACAGTGACCTATTTCAGAATACATAGAGGTTTACATTGCACTGTAGAGAACCTACTGCTAATTTTGTAGAATTATTTATACGCAATGGCTTAAATTAAACTTTAAAACGCAAAAGTCATGTATTTTAATTCAATTGTGCTTCAAACAGAAACATTCATTTCAAACACGCCTTTGTCATATCAAAGAACATACTAGCGATTATTTTTACAATAGATTCACCATTTATCAAGGCCTAGAGGCTACTCGTGGATAAGCGTTAATATGTGTACAGTGGTCAATGGGAAAATGGCCTAATAATCGTTAGTAGTGTTAATTTGGTAAATTGGATTACTTAAGAGGACGGCTCATCAAGAATGTGTTTATGTTGGACTTGAAGACGGCCATATTGTAGTGAGCTTTAAAGGAGACAAAACGAAAAGAGATCCTCAAGTTTGCAGTTCTTAGAAAAGAAAGTGTTCATGTAACCTACGTGTTGTGGTTGCAAGGTTGAACAATAATTAGTAAGGAAATACAATGAAGACGCAAACAACAAGATAACGCAATAATAAGTACATTAAAGAAAAGGTATATTTACAATATGTACAAATGACGGTGTCGAGTCAGAGAGTCTTGGTGGGAGGACACGTACGCTCTTCGGCGTCACTTCCGGTGGCATTTGAGTAAGACACACCAAGGCCAACCTAGGCTTGCCATTTATAGTGTTATGTCATTCGCATATGCAAATAAGTGGTTGCCACCACAACACTACGCTTAGGTGTAGGCACAGATAAAGAGTGGGGGAACTTATCGATAGCGTTTGTAGCAAGATGAGCGTTTCTTGTAAAAATTTAGTGAGGGGGGCATAAATTGGCGCACAGACGAGAACTTGCCATAAAAGTAACGATAAAGCAGAGACAGGCTCGCAACGTCTCTTCCCTGAGAAAAACGTAGTAGGGAAGAGAAAAGGGCATCCCCTCAATAGGCTACGTAGTCTATTTTGAACTCTGTCAAGGCAGGATAAATTTCTTTCTTGCAGACTCACCCCAGATGTGGCAACAGTTCTCCATCCTTGGCTTGATTTTATATGACTGGGCTTACTGCTTGTGCAGTGATAATGGCTTGAATTTAAGTTTGAAATAAAAAAAATTCAAGTACCACTATGTAAGTGTGCTTTAAATAATAACATTGATGTGGAACGCGTGCTTGATAGGAATCAAAAAACATACTGTGAATACCATTTGACGAGGTTTTCGGCTTCTCACATTCACTTGCGACGTTGGGCTCTGTATTCGCCTGTTATTCCTTTTATAGGATTATATCGATTATCGATTATTAATATTATCGAAGACATCCTGATAGAAAAACTATCTAAGAACACTTCCAGGCACATAAAGGGCCTTCGCGTGAAATTTTATAAAAATCGTCCCATCTGTTTTCGAGTCTATAGGAAACGAACTTCTTTATATATATATATATATATATATATATATATATATATATATATATATATATATATATATATATAAACGGTCTCCAAGTCGAATTAGGCCATATTTCTTAGTGTTTGTTCGAATGAAATCACATTACTTAATATATATATATATATATATATATATATATATATATATATATATATATATTAGCAAGGCGACCCGATGTTTCTCGGGATATTATAATGATCAACACATCATTGTATAGTCATGGAAAGCGGAGAAATCGCATGTTTTTCAATCGAATTGGTTAATATAGCCATTCTGGTACCCATCAGATATACCGGGAGGAAGCTTAACGTACGTATATATTAATAGAAGGGACTAAAGATAAATAATTCTGAAATTATTAATCAAGTTTGCATAGGGGGAAAGATAATTAAATTAAATTATATGTACGATCGTTTCGGAGACGATATCATTTCATTTACAGAAAACATCGAGAAATAAATAAAATATTTCTTGATATGTAAATATAGAATGAGTAAAGGGACCTCGTTTCCGAAACGATCGTACATATTAATTTAATTATGTTATGCTTCACACTATAAAAACTTGATTTATTATTTCACAATTATTAACCTTTCACCCTTTCTATTAATTTAGTTTTAGGTAATTACACCAATTGAGTTTTGTTATACTCTGCAGTACTTTGAGCACGGTACCTTTAAATATATTTAAATGAGGCTTTGCTCTTTTAGACTCTGTGTTAATTCTCGCTATAATATATATATATATATATATATATATATATATATATATATATATATATATATATAAAAATTACAATAGGTTTACCAAGGTAATCAAAATGGTAAACTTAAAATATATTACAAATATTAAAGAGTTAATACTTACAAGTAAAGTAATCTCAACCAGATGTAAAAGCTCAATAAAACCGAAAAGGAAATAGAGCTTAAAATATTCTTGGATTTTTTACCCTTCACCGGACTATCCATTCATGTAAAATCTTTTTATCATTTTTCTTTTACCTCTTATTCCCCTTACCTCACCCTTTTTTTTAACCAAGTAAGATCTGTAACTTACTTGTAGTTTCATTAAATACTTTTATATGCCAAATCCGATCCTACATTTTGCTAATCCCTGCCCTTTGATGAGAAGGAGAGTATTTCTTCGAAACTCCGCGGATTAAGGACTATCCACTTATCTTGTGTTTCCTTTTTTAAAATTAAATATGTTTTTAACTCTTTTTTAAGATGTCTTTTAACATGTTTTATTAATCATTTGTTTATATATATATATATATATATATATATATATATATATATATATATATATATCATCATCATCATCATCATCATGCAGACGTCAGTCATGACGATGACTAGTCGGGGCCTCGCTGCTTCATCCCTCGATGTTGGCGTAGTCCTCTTTCTGTGTGAAACATTCAGTCACAGTCACTGCAGGGTTGTGTCGTCTATAGTGTCTCAGCTCTAAGGCTTTTCCAATCTTTCTCTCTATTTCTTTCTTTGCTTTGTGGAGACTGTTCCACCAACCACTCCTTTCTTTGGCTTGTCCCTCCCAACTCTCGACATTGATGTTCATTGCCTTCAGGCGCCGCTTTGTTACATCCTTGTAGCGAAGCTTCTGACCTCTACCTTGCGTGTTCCATTTTCCAGTTCCCCGTAGAAGATCATCTTTGGAATTCGATTTTCTGCATTCTAGTAATGTGCCAGGTCCATCCTAATTGCATAGTAGCAAGGGTAGCTTCCACACTATTAGGTTTGCTCTCCTTAGAACTTCCGCGTTTAAAGTCACTCCATTTGATCTTCATGATCCTCTATAGGTGCCTCTGTTGGACGGCTTCCAATATCCTTATGTGTTCTCTATACAGAGTGTAGGTTTCTGCTAAGTACAGCAGGGCTGTATATAATTTATATAATATATATAATATATATATAAAATACTTCATTTACTCACATACAGTTAATATCCGAAAGTATAGATTTATGCGTAAACTTTAAGTATTTATTTCAAAAGTGCTCAATACCTAGGTAGAGCTTTCAATCTCCACACACACACACACACACACACACACACACACACACACACACACACACACACAAACACACACACATGCATATATATTATTTGTAGTATTGTTTAGTTTTTAAACAAAAACAAACACACACACAATATGTCTTCCAAAGAGTGCTCAATGCTTAGACAGAGCGATATGAATATGTTGAATATGAAAACTAGTGGCTAGACACATGCAAATATGTTTCAGTGACAACCCTGCTAGGGAAAATCACATCATCAGGCCAAGAATATCTCCATATGTGTAGCCACTAGTTTTATATTCAATATATATATATATGTATATATATATATATATATATATATATATATATATATATATATATATATAAACATAAAGGCAGACTATGGATACCAACTGTAAGGGTGCCTGTGCATGAAATCTTTGTGGCAAGAACTGCGCAATCTCCAACCACACATCTCTTAAGTCGACATTGTTGAATACCAGTGGCAAATAGAGGTTCAACACGACTGGAAACAATGCCGAAATAAAAAAGCACATACAGCGCCTGGAATTTCAAATGGTCACCCACTCGTACGAGCCAGGCTTGTACGGCATTATCACGTTGACACACGGGTTCTCGTCAGATCACCGAAGTAAAGCATATATATATATATATATATATATATATATATATATATTGCTTTATTTTACTATATATATATATATATATATATATGCTTAACTATGCTTTAATATATATATATATATATATATACGCTTAACTATGCTTTAATATATATATATATATATATATATATATATATATATATATATATATATATATATAAGCTTAACTACGGTGATCTGATCAGTATTTATTTTAGGTAACTATCTCTCTCTCTCTTTATATATATATATATATATATATATATATATATATATATATATATATATATATATATATATATACTTACCTAAACTAAATATATCAAACCCGGATATCAGAGCCCCCTATGATAAAAAAACTCTCATCCATTTCCGACAATTTCCTTATATCCAGGTAATATATATATATATATATATATATATATATATATATATATATATATATATATATATATATATATATATATGTATATTTAAATAAGGGAGTCCTCACATACAATGTGTATTCTTTAACATTATTTTATTATTCTGTGTCTTGGTTTTTCATTGAGAATTATGTTTGGATCATTGTAATCATGTTTTTAAGTCATTGAAATCGTTTACGCGCGTTTCAGACGGTCTGTGATGCGTCCTCGTCAGAAATTATTTTCAAATGTGTAAAAATGGCGATTTTCGTAGTTAATTTGAAGTTTTTCCAAGGGGCGGAGGCTTTTAAGTGTGTATTATTCATTGGTATGCTGAATTTTTATTGCTTTTTTATTGGGCTTGTCCAGGGAGACGTTGACCTGGCTGTAGTCGCTATCTCTTTCTGCTAATGCTTTTTCTTTTCTTTTGGGGTTGGGTAGGGTGTGTGGGTATGTGTGTGCGTGTGTGTGTGTGTGTGCGTGTGTGTCTAAGGAAGCAAATAACCCCAAAATACTATAAAACAATATACACATTCCCAAACCAATAAAAGCAAACACATCTTTCTTTCGTTGGAATTTATTAACCCATTATATATATATATATATATATATATATATATATATATACATTAATGAAAACAGAGGGATGTAGTGTTTACCTGATATACACAATAGTATACTTGAAACTAATATAAATAACAGTATTTATATATAGAAAATATAATCCCAACCGAATTAAAAAAGCTGGTATTGTGTGTGAGGGCATTCTAAACCTATATACTCAATAAAGTTTTGATCTACGAACTTGAAATTTGGTATATAGGATAGTCAGACATGTGGAGAACTTTTTAATCCGCTTCTATTTGTGAAAATTACTTCTCAGGAAAAAAAGAACTGCTAATGAATCCAAATTTAAAAAAAATGGTACGTGGGAATCATCGCATTTTATCTGTTTATGATTTGTTATACGAATGTGCATGTGTGAATCGTTCGCATGACAGGTACTTAAGAATAAGTAGGTTTGAAAACACTTTCCAAGATCATATCAACCTGGGCTAAACCGTTATCGTACTTAACTCGCTGTCTTAGGTTTTCGTTTTGATCTCAGCTCAAGTAATTTTCTTACTTCCAAGAAATAAACTGTTTAACAAAATACACACTACTCGCATGCACATCTCTCCGTTTCTTTTTGATGGTTTTGCGTAATTTTTAACGGAGGTAAACGTTACGTTTAATGACTGCAATATTTCTGCTTATAATAAATAAGAATTCTTCATTAATTACAATATAATATTTGTACGTATCTAACGACCGGGCAACGTCAGGCCGCTTGATAGTATATAAAGCTGCATAAATAAATGACTAATAAGTTCAATATATAAAAGACGCTTATATTGCAAAAAATGAGCCAATAATAAAAAATAACCAAGATATAAAAATGTCGCATTACTGGAAGTAAATTAAATGAAATAAAATTAGTCCATCCGCCATTTTGTCTTAGCGCCATCGGCTGCTATTGAGAGGACTATTAAATGACGACCATTTTTCTAGACATCCAATGGTTGCCCATAAGTGGGCAAATTTAACACAATATGTTAATCAAATCAAATCTCACCAAAAGACGTCAGCCCGGCGTTAATACGTCAGAATCTATTTCATGCAAAACAAACATTCGCTTTCCAAATATATTTAGTGTCTACTTATATAAATTTCTTGCGACGCAACAAAAACTTAAGTTTGACTATTAATGTACTCTATGCTCTGTTTTTGTTTTAACAAAAAAAAAAAACGCTGGAAAAATGGTTTGATAATTCTACCTCTCCAGTAGATATCTCACTGTTGATGCAATTCTCACCTGTATAGAAGCCAAGTAAGTCCTACGATAGAGTATTGTTGCCACATCTGAACAGAGGTTTCTCGAAAACCATATCCTGACTTAAAAGAGATCAAAATAGACTTCGTAATCTAATAGGCGATTACCTTTCCTCTTTTTATTTTTTAAAATGATTTTTGTTTCTTAGTCATATTCACCCCTTACAAAGCATATTGCCACTTGGACGCAAGGGGCTACTATTTGGGGCCATGTCAAGGAAAGATTAACAAGATATTGTTTTTGTTATATTTAAACTTCTGCATCTCAGTACAGCCAGGAGAGGAGGCAGCAAGGAGGGAATTTCAAAGTCTAGCTGTTAGAGGGAAGAAACTATTTGAATAGAACGCTTTCTGGCATTTAGAGACTGCAACAGTGAACGGGTGAGATTTTATTGTTTAGTGGGTTTGTCGGAGATATGTACGTCGAGGGGATACAAATGAAACGAGTTCATCAGAACATATTTCATTAATTATTTGTAAAATAGGCACAGTGATACAACATTGTGGCGATGGGACAGGGACTTGAGCTTAGTTGATAAAGTGGGACTAATTAGATTAACAACTCTTGTTTGGGTTTTAAGAGTGGTAGATGCACCAGTCCAGATTTGGTAAAAATACTCCATGCATCGGCGAATGATGGCTTTGTAGAGGTACAGGATACTCTCAGGTGTGAGTATTCTTCTGGCTCGAAAGATGGAACCCTTCTTCTTTGCAGCAGCTTTTGCAATGTCCTCAATCTTCTTTGCCACTTCTTTACCAGAGAAGATACGTTACGCGCCTGTCTCTACTCTATCTCTATTTTCAGGGCTAATGTTCGATTGAGCTCAAACTACGGTCTCCCCTCGTTAATCTTTCAAAAAAAGCTCTCATCAACCAAAATCACTAGCGATAAATGCCCCTAACTTCTTTTATTGCCTAAACCTTACGATGGATTCCATGAACAAAGCTTATTTCTTAAAACTGTCCGCGTGTTAAACTCTGTTCCGCAGGTCTGTTTTTCAGCCGACTAAAATATGATTATTTTTCAACGTATTAGGTATCACGCTGTTGCATAAGTTCCCGCCGTTGCATAAATGTTTTGGTGCTAAAACATGTTTTAATATTCGACAAAGTGTTATATCATTAGAAAGAACTATCTTGCTTTACAAGATAATGGTCATAACTTTTTACTTATATATTTTTAAAATCTTTATTCAGGACCGCCAAATGGATTGTCAAGTAGATAAAAAAAAATCACATTTTCGACACTCCCTTCTTTTCGCCTTTAATCGAGGTGAAAAGGCGAGTGAACTGACCAAATATATTTGTACTTACATGCAGAAAAAATCCTTTCGCTGAAAGAAGTGTGCGAGATTGGTTTACCAGGTAAATTTGACCGCAATGCCGCTCCACGTTCTAGGAAGCCCAATCAGGATAGACGAAGACTAATTCAGGGTTCTTTTGAAGAAAAATGGCCATCAGACATGTAGAGAATTAGGTGAAAATTGATGTGATTTTGCGACATCTTCAGTTGATGGGATTCACAAAAAAAAACAAACTTGGAGCTAAGGTCTTATATGAACTTGCTTTTCCTTGATTTTCTTAAAAATAACGGCGGGAACTTATTCAACATCCTAATAAAGAATAAAGTTCTTGTTGAACCGTTGTTTTAAATAATCTAGTTATATTAAATCACCACTGAAAACGATTATTGCGCAACTGACACAATGACAACAATACACACATTAACCGTTATCCTCGAGTCGCCTCTGGGACTTGATCTGTGGTAACACTTTTTGTTAAAAAATTAGATTCATATGCCATTATAAGCTTGTAGTATTCTTTCTGTAAGTTTCTATAGACAGCGATATTAAATAATTCAATGCAATCAGCTATAAAAAAAACTATAGAAATAACATAAATAAATTAATTAAATAAATTATATAAAAAAAGCTATAACAAATAATTAACCAAAAGGAAATGCAAGTAGACAATTTCTATCAGCAAAAGCATCAACATTCTATCTTGTACAACTTCTGGGCTTGACCCTTTTTTTTTACACACTGATCACCACTTATCAAGGCCCGGAAGCCACTCAGGGATAAAAGTTATTGCGATTACATTACTTTAGTGTAGAGATTTGATGAAGTGTTTACTTAAGGGGGCGTTTCATTAGGAATTTGTTAACGTTGGACTTGAAGGCATACATGTTCTAGTCAGGTGGGAAGCAGACAGATGGAACAGAGTTCTACAGGCGCGCAGTTCTAAGAAAGAAGCTTTGTTCATGGAATTCACGTTTTGATTTTGGCACAGATAAAGAGTGGGGGAAATTTTTCACAGTGGATTCAGCTGAACCCTTAGTCTTTATCTGAAGTAGAACACGCACACGGAATTTGATGAACTATATTATCATTATTTTTTATTTTTCCATTTTTTTTTTCGGAATAGTCCGTAATACATAATATTTCTGTTTTCTTTTCTTTATTTTGGTGTTATGGTAAAGATAATCCCTCGGAGTAGAAATGAATAGAAAAGTTCGTCTTCCTCAGTAGAAACGCATGTGTTACACTCGGGTTGGCTGAGTGGAAGTTTGAATGAACGAAATATCGGAAAATTTTTTTAAAAATTATTTTATCATTGCATCCGACTATTTTTCTCTTACTTAGGAAGGATATATATATATAAATATATATATATATATATATATATATATATATATATATATATATATATATATTTATTTATGTGAATGTAATAAAGAGAAAAACGCACCTATGTGTGTGTGTGTGTGCGTGTGTGTGCGTGTGTATGGGTGTGGGTGAGGGTGTATGCGTGTGTGTCGTGCGGTCATACAACTTACCTTCGGATGGG
The DNA here is from genome assembly GCF_053919585.1 of Euprymna scolopes. NCBI lineage: Eukaryota > Metazoa > Mollusca > Cephalopoda > Sepiida > Sepiolidae > Euprymna > Euprymna scolopes. The sequence continues at coordinate 96,459,522 of NC_136503.1, read as the reverse complement.
AGCTGAGAGAAAATTTAGTGTGACAGATCAACAATGCGAGCCATAAACGGAGAGCTCATCCCATTGTAATCATTGGACGCATCTAACAAAACGTTTCATTTAAAAGTTAAACACCACAGATTGATGAAAAAATTCTATTTTAAATTAAAGCGTGACGAACAAATGAATATTGCTGCGGTATACTAAACTGCGACAGAGCAATAAATTATTTCAAAATCAAGCGTGACAGAGGAACAAGATGACTGATGTATAGAATGACCTCTTAATCGGCGCAAGTAAAACTGCTACGCAGTGCATTCAATAGGTTTCCAGATTTTTTGTAAAGACGTAAAAAATTCTCTGGAGTGAAATTATTGTGTTTTTTTTTCTTTTATTATGCTATCTTTAATTTCTTTACCAATTCTCGCATTTTGATATCATGCCTATACGCAATGTTTCCTTTTAAATTTGATAAGTGCTTTTAGATAAGTGCTTTTTCCTTCGATGAGTTAAAGGCAAAATGAATCTATTGATTGATATGATCATAGAAACCCGAGCAACATAGCTTCTCCCTGCTAGTGTATATATACTCATTTTTCAACCAAATTTCAAACAAAAACTACAGTTCATAGATAACTTTCTCAGCTGTATGGTGAAAAATAATTTCAATTTTCGTTCAACAAACAAAAGTTAGGATATATTTTCTGGTAGTCAAAATCGTAAGAATATTTAAGGAGTTGAACGACGCTTTTTATAACTGATTTCCATAGCAAGCACGTCGGTTCAGCGACTACTGTTGCAACTAATTCACTGCTATCGCGGAAAAAGAAGTGACAAGAGAGAATAAAAGCATGAAATGAGGATAATTGGGAGGATTTTATTGAAAGCAGGCGAGTGTCGTACATAGTTATTGCATAAGTGTTTCCCGGGGCAAATAAATAAGACTGTCATTAAACAAAATACAAGTGAATTCATAGGAAACCTAGAAAAATCATATATTTATATCTTAAAATATTGCAGCATTAAGAATTTTATAAAGAATTCGATTTATAACATTATGTAATCAATTCTTAATGCTGCAATATTTTAATTTATAAATTTATTATATGTTTTACTAAAATATCTTGTCCTTTTCTTTTCCAGTTTGCACATCTAGTCCTTTACTTTTACATGTTTAAGTGTAACCATATTACTTTTCATGTTCGCATTTTTCTATTGTAATAATTTAATGAATGTTTTTGTGCAAGGAAACATGAGCTGTAACCAATTGTGCATGCTAACATACTTGGAGGAATAAATTGTAAGATGGTCAACACCATGAAAATGTCAATATAAGATTTTATTTGTAATATGCTCTGTTATTCCTTGAGCTTCATAAATTAAAGGATTTGTATAAATAAATGGCGAAACCTAACAAATAAACGGCTATATGTCTGTCAACCTTTTTGCCGCTCTGTCTGCTGGTTATCTCTCTGTCTTTCTCAGTATTTTAAAACTCTATCTTCTCAGAAACTAAAAGTATCAGAGCAGCGCTAGAGGTCTCAAATTATTGGAATTTTACGGACCGTTCTTTTAGGGGTCTTTAGAAGGTTAAAATTGTTTTTAGGGTACAAAAATTGGTCAAAATTGAAAAAAAAAATAGTTAAACATTTTGTACATTTGTCTTATTTTATTTTTAATATTTAATCGATTTATATTCGCTTCACGTTGGTATAGTGGAGATGTTACTGTCTTTAAATGTTACAGTTTCGATTTACATTCTAACTGATGGCACTTAAATACTGTGTTTTTCTTTTGAAATTACGACTCTATAAAAGTATATACGAAATCTGGACAAATTTAAAAATATCATATTTAAGTGACTTTTACGCCCGAGCAAAGCCTCTCCCCCCCATCGCTAGTATAATAAAAAAAACAACATATTTCTACACACACACTCACACATGCACACACACATATATATGTATAATAATTTCCATTTCTTCATAGAAGCTTACTATGACGTCAAGTGGATGTCTAATCTCTACGTGTGGGTAGGTGTATCTTCTACCCAATTTGATTCCTGCATACTAACAAATATTACAGGACTATTTGATGCTTATTGAAGAGAGACTTCAAACAAGTAAATCGATAATATTGCCAAAGAAGAGACTTTACTCTCCTGTTTATATATTTCTAATCGTGTTGTTTTATGGGGATGGAACATCCTTCGTGACGCCAGGCATTCATTCATCCACTATTTCAGTCACTTCATAAAAGATCCTTTTAAAATTCTAACCGTCTCTTTGGATGACATTGATTGTATTTTTACTGCACCTTGTTCATCGGATATACCCGACATGTAGTTTTTGAAATTCTTTTTCATAAGTTCGGTTGCTCTCAAGATTACTGGAATGATGGAGATGTTCTTAAGATTTCAAGTTTTTCTAACGTCGTACATTATGATATGGT
>NC_136503.1:96337092-96452092 GCF_053919585.1 Euprymna scolopes | reverse complement strand
TGATATTATGTTTTTAATTGACGTGAACACTAAGATACTTAAATTAAAAGTTAAATATGAAAAAATACACATATCTATCACTATATCTATAAAAGTGTTATGTTTGCAAATAACGTATAAGGCAATACAAATGAAGACTCAAAAAACAAAGATAGATCAATAAGAAGTGTTTTAGGAAAATTATATTCACAGTATATTTACATAATGGTTGTCAAGTAAGAGAGTCTTGGCTGGAGAACATATCTGCTCTCGGCTTGGCCTTCGGTGGCTTCTGGTTAACACACAGTCAGACTAACCAAGTATTGTTATTTATGTGTAATATTATCTACCTATGAAAATGAGTGGGTGCCACCACTACAAAAAAGTGAAAGTGTCTATCTGTGTGTGTCAGTGTGTGTACAATTCCCTACGCAATAACTCTGTAAAATCCATCTGGCAGACACCTTATGCATATGCAAATGCCATGAATTATAGTTTCCACAGACCGTGTACTAATCTATACTATAATCTATATTTGAATAGTCAAGTAACTGCCTGATGATATATGTTGTTTGATTGAAATAAGTGGCTGTTTGTAGCAGCGGGATGTGAGCATGTTTATATAACAATAAACATGTATTATCAGCTCTTTTTATTGAGCTCTATCTAACAACCTCGTTGAATTCACTAGTCCATTACATTTGAATAAAAAAACCCGAGTATATATATACAGTGCTGCCAAAAAGAAAAAAAAACAACAAATTTAAGCACAATTGAATGTAACTGTTTTAACAACATACACCTCATTTGATTGGCCTTTTATTTCTGTTTGCTCATATATATATATATATATATATATATATATATATATATATATATATAGGTATGTGTGTGTGTATTGTTTTAACAAAATCAAGACATGAAGGAATAGATTGATATGTTGTCGTTTGAAAATTTGCACAAGAACAAACTTCGTCAGACTACCAGAAAATATCCAGTAAATTAAACGTTGTTTAGTAAATCCTTATTTCTTTGCATTTTTGCATTTCCATACACCAAACATGGATACGAGGGGTGCGCAATAAGTAATGCCCCTGACCTATATTCCATAGCAGTAGAGCAACGAAACTTGGCACAGTTATTAGTCTTTCTCTACATAAGAACCAATCAGAGTTATGCATTTCTCCTATCGTTTGATGCAGCTCTGGAGACTGCTTTTGTAGAACACTCCCGGTTGGTCCTCCAACCACGACGTTACTTCAGAAATCAAGGCTGCATCATCTGGGAAACACTTTCCTTTCAAAAACAACTTCATGTCTGGGAAGAGGTGAAAGTATGATGATGCAAGGTCAGGAGAGTAGGGAGGTAAAGGAAGGATTTCATAATCACACGCCAATGCTTCTGATCTGGCAACATGCGAGTTGTGGACCGGAGCGTTGTCCTGCAGAAGGAGAGTACCTTTGCTGATCTTTCCCCGCCTCTTGATAGCTTCCCTTTATTTCCTCAAAAGTGAAGCGTAATAGGCTCCTGTAATTGTGGTACCCTTTGCCAGGAAATCTGTCATCACTACTTCGTCCTGGTCCCAAAAGACTGTGAGCATGACCTTTCCAGCGGAAGGCTGCGCCCTTGCCTTCTTTGGAAGTGGTGATTCCAAGTGCTGCCACTGCATTGACTGGGCTTTGGTCTCAGATCATAGTGATAGACCAAGATTTCATCCTGTGTGATCAGTCTTTTGAAAAACTTTGACTCATCTTCTTGGCACATCTCCAAATTCATCCTCGAGCACTCAACCCGTTCTCGCATCTGGAATGGTGTGAGCAACCTCGGAATCCATCTTGCAGACACTTTATGCATATGCAAATGGTCATTAATGATAGTTTCCACAGACCCTGTACTAATCTTGACATCTTGGGCTATTTGGCGAATAGTAATGCGCCGATATTCCAAAATGGCAATCTCAACTTGACGGACAGATGCCTCATCAATGGCAGAAGGGGGCGACCATGTCTGGGAGCTGTTTGTACAGACTTCCGGCCATGTTTGAATTCACGATGCCAGCGTTTTACAAGGTCATATGATGGGGCATTATCACCATAAGTTTCTTTCATTTCATCAAAAGTCTTCTGTGTGCGCGTCCTTTCAAATACAAAACCCGGATCACTGCTCGACATTCAACAGGCTCCATTTCACACATGACTCAGTTCAAACACATGTAAAACAGAAACCACAATAGTTCGGAGCTGTAATTTGCCCCATAACCCGTAGAAATATAAATCATTGCACATGCGAAATTTCAGCTAGATCAGACAACTGGATGTGAGTCAGGGGCATTACTTATTGCACGCGCCTCGTAGCATTTCCATTTCTTTACTTTATCTCTATATAAAGACTAGCAAGGAGATCCAACTGTAATGTTGTGAACCTTTTGCTGTAATCATAGTGTAGTATCTGTGTTAACTGTGGCAAGCAGGATCAAGAGTCAAAACAATATTATCTATATATTAATACGATAGCGTGTGTGTTATTTTATGTGTCACATTTATTTTTTTTTCTTTCTTCCGAGTGTCTGTCGTTTAATTCTTATGACGTTCAATGGGTTGTAATAAATTATTTTACCAAGAATTCTTCATTAGTTTTGGTTTCGGTTTCGATTATGACAGAAGGAACTCAAGTTATATATATATATATATATATATATATATATATATATATATACACACATTCTTTTTTTTGTCTTCATAAGTTTTGGTTTCGGTTTCGATTCAAGCTGATGCAACCAAGCCATATGGATATATTTTTATTTTTGAAATCACAGGTTTATAATATATAAGAATGGATAAAAGAATGACTCTTATAATAATATATACGAAAGTTGCATAAATTATGATATCATGTTTAGGCGTATTTTACGACCAGGCTATTCTAGCTTAGATAAATACTTTTGCAGTTTTAACAAAAATAATATCAGAGCGTCTCCATTTACGCTGAACATCCACAAAATACCAACATCAGTATATTACATATGAAAGAGTCCACTGTGGAATTTTCACAGGTCCTGCTAGTTATTATTATCATTATTATTATTAATATTATTAATATCATTATTAACTGATTCGAGTGACGGCGGGTCGCTTCATTGATTATTATGATTAGAAAAATAAACAATTAGATTGGGAAAAAGTGATTGGCAACTTAAATAATAATATTGCTACAAAGGAATGTGAAAATAGAAAATAGATGTAAACATGATTTTGGTTTGCATAAACAAATAACTAGATTGAGGTTACATCAGCTGTTGGCCTGAGACACGTAATGAGATGGAGATTTGGGGAGATTCTAGTCAGTCGTTAGCTGGACATCAGAGAGAACGGACGACTCAAGAAGCCAAGACGTAAATCTTTGAAAATGTCAGCAGAAATCATGAAAATAAATGTTTGTATATAATTCAGGTGTGTTGTGTTATTTACAGCTGTTAAAAAGAACTGTTTGTCTACAGCTGTTTCGATACATTCACGTCAATCGTTTTCTGTTAGTACTGTTACATAAATGTTAAAATATACACAATAGACGATTAATTAAATGATACGACGTATATACATACACGCATTTACATGTACATGAAGATACAGATAAAATATAAACCCCACTATTCAATATTGTACGTCATAATGGAATATACTCATACAGATTACACAACCGACCCTTTTTAAGAGACCTATAATATCACATACCCATTTTGGGGACGTATATGCCACAATTTTGCCCGGAATTGAATCAACAACTGTTTCAAACTCCCATATTTTTACGTCATTGAAATCAGTGAAATCGACAATTTTTCAATCATTTCCATTAATTGCCTTCTCGGGTTGAGAACACATCGACGTATAGAGGAAGGAAACTTCACGTTCCTACCTGCAGTGATGTAGTCCACAATACAGTGTAGTCTACATTGCACTGTAGAGAACCTACTGTAGATTTTATGGAATTACTTGTTAATATTTAATGGCTTCAATAAAGGTTTAAAAATACTAAAGTCAAGTAATGGTTATCTACACAAAAAATTCATTTCGATCGCGCCCCTGTTATATCAAGATAACTTTTAGCGTTGATTTTATATGTCTGGTCTTACTGCTGGTGCAGTGATAATAACTTAAATTTAAGGTTAAACTGCAAATATCGTCCATCATGGTGCAATTATGCTAAAAAAGAAAACGGGCTTGTCTAACTATATACATGGATTCGACAAAGTTGTCAAAAAACAAATATATAACAAATAAATGTTACCACCGGCAAGATATTGTTAGAATATATGTCAGCCTATGTCATGGTAACAAATTGAGCGAGTTTCTTACAGTATTTTGTATCATTTTTTATTTTTAACTCATTTTCCCAAACCACCGTGTTCAACAGAGAATCACGCGCCATTTTAAATGTTCAAATACATCATGACACACTATATGTTTTTCGAGCTGAATATACATGTTACATTAAATAACAACATCAAAACACTATCCAGTAGAAAAGCAACTTATCTTGCCTTTGTGTACCATTTATTTGTTATATTTTTGTTTTTGACAATTTTTTCGAATCTATGTGTACAGTAATACAAACCCAAGGAAACGCTCGTTTCGAACGCTTCCCTGTCATGTCAAAGACATTTTTTTTAAATTGCATTTTATTCCAAACAAGGAACAGTTCCACTTTGATGTTTAAAACTACTATCTGGGACATAATTTGCAGTTATATTATGTAGGGAGTTGAGAATCAAGATGTCTGTTTACATTGCACTTGAACTTCTGCATGTCAGTAGAGTCAGGGAAGCAGGAACCCGGAATGGAATTCCAAAGTCTAGCAGTCAGAGGAAAGAAACTATCAGAGTATGAGGCGTTCTTACATCTAGGGATTTCTACTGTGTAGGGGTGGGACTTCGCTGCTTGTCGAGTTTATCGGAGAATTTACGTCGAAGGAGGACAAGAGATTGTAGTTCGTGGGAGCACCTACCATTAAAATACTTGTAAAACAGGCGGCAAAGGAATGCAACATTTCATCGATGGGACAGCGGCTGAAGCCTACCTGATAGTGAAGGACCTATTAGGTTAGCGACTCTAATCTGAACCCTATCTAAAGGGATAGACTAGTAGCAGATGCACCAGCCAAAATATGCCTACAATGCACCATACATAGTGGCCTTGTTGAATACAGGATAATTTCAGGCGTAACTTGTGGCCTTTGGACCGGGATAAAAGTGCAGTATCTGTTCCAGCAAATGCTGCAGGGAAAGACCATATGTGGGGGTAATCCCACATATCAGACCTTGGTCAATGTAGGGGCAACCCTTCATACCAACAGTTACTATCCAGCTCCCATTTCCCACCTCTCTGAGCTGGTCCCTTTTTCCCTCCCCCTCCCTCTCTCTCCACATTAAAAAACGGACCTGTGCCTAATTTGCTCAGTGGGGAAGCAAATAAATACATACTGCAAGCAAAGACCATATGTGGGGGCAACCCCACATATAAGACCTTGGTCAATGTAGAGGCAGCCCTTCATACCAATTGTCACTATCAAGCTCCCCTACTTCCCGGGGAGTTAGTCCCCATTTCTCCTTCACTCCTCACTTTAAAAAACGGCCTTGTGCCTAATTTGCTCAGTGGGGGAGCAAATAAATACCCCAAAGTGTAGTATCTGTTCCAGCAGATACTGCAAGCAAATACCATATGTGGGGGAAACACCACATATAAGAGCTTGGCCAATGTAGGAGAAACCCTTCATACCAATTGTCACTATCCAACTCCCCTACTCACCGGGGAGTTGGTCCCCATTTCCCCTTCACTCCTCACATTAAAAATCGGCCTTGTGCCTAATATGCTCGGTGGGGGAGCAAATAAATACCGTATCTGTTCCGGCAGATGCTGCACTCAAAGATCATTGCCCTTGTGGCAATCTTCTGATCCATGTAGGGGTCAGCTGGGAAATCACTATCCAGCTCCCATTTCCCACCTATCGGGAGCTGGTCCCCTTTTCCCTTCCCCCTCCTCTTCACTCCTCACTTTAAAAATCGGCCTTGTGCCTAATTTCCTCGGTGGGGGAGCAAATAAATATCATCTGTTCCAGCAGATGCTGTCATGAAATACCACTATCCTTGTGACAATCTTTTGGCAACCCTATATACCAAATGGCTCTCACTATTCAGCTCCCATTTCCCACCTCACGGGAGCTGCCCCCCTTTTCCCTCCCCCTCTCTCCACATTAAAAAATTGCCTTGTGCCTACTTGGGTCAGTGGGGGAGCAAATAAATACTGTCCACTTTCTATGCAGCACATTTGGCAGTTCGCTCAATGCATCTATTCCAACTCATGTTCCCCGTGAATGTAAAGCCGAGGAGTTTGAACGAAGTACTTTAAGATAATGTATCATTAACCATGGCTATTAGTGATTGAGAAGGTTTCTTGTAGTTATTGAAGGAAAAAAGCTTAGTCCGAGCAGTATTGTATGTTACTATCCATTTTTGTCCCCATTTCACTACAGATTCTTCCTCTTAGGTTTCTGCCATTGTCTAAATATCATTCGTTTTCCCCCTTATGTCTGTTATAGAGCGTGGAATCGTCAGCAAATATACCCATCCCAGAGACAATTTTATCATTTATGAATATTAGGAATTATAAAGGTCCAAGCATCGTACACCCTTATTAATATTTTATTGTTTTGACGTACGACCATCGAGGACAATCTTGATTCGTCTCTTATTTATAAAGAATTTAATTATGTTAAGTATTGTCCAGTAATAGTATATGATCTGATTTTCATGAGAAGATATCCACGTTATATATTTCGAAAAACATTACTTTCCTCCGCTGCCACACCAAAACGCGTAATGTAACTAAGAATGGTTAATGCGACGGATAATAACAAGTTTGCACCTTTAAGAATTGAAGATTAAACTGAAAAAAGTTAATTAGTAAAATTGATACGTTTAATGGAATAGTACAGGCTTGTTGTCGCTATGATATCAGAGAAGGGCCTCGATCTTAGATAGCCCTGAAGCGATGGTAAACGGCTCTTGCTATAATGAGAATATATTTAAATTATTGATTGAACTTTAGGGCGACTTATTCTGACTTAGTCATAAAAGGACCCTTGTTGATTATACTATCAAAACCACTACTACTACTACTACTACTACTACTACTACTAATAATAATAATAATAATAATAATAGTAATACTACTACTACTTCTACTACTACTACTGCTGCTACTACTACTAATACTACTAATGATAATAATAATAATAATAATAATAATAATAATAATAAAAGTTTTTCATTATAATTCAATGTAAAAAAATATCAAAGGAAAAATACCGGTACGTAGCAATCTATATATCTATAAAAGTGAACGTGTCTGTCTGTCTGTCTGTGTGTGTGTCTGTCTGTCTGTCTGTGTACATTTCCCTACGCAATAACTCTGTCAATTTTTAGTCTATAGACTCGAAATTTGAAATACAGGGTACTGAGATTTGGGAAAATCGATGTGACGGGTGTCCAGAAATTTGGCTGTTAAGGGGTCAAATTTCAACGATTTGACCTTTAAGAACTCTACCAAACTCCTCCGACAATTTTGGGTGTACACCCTTGAAATTTTAGATATAGGTTCCGTGGACATGGATCTAACGTAATAACTTGATTTGAGGCCAAAACAATACATTTTCAGGGGTCATAATAGGGGTCAAAGTTTAAAAAATTACCCCCTTTTCTTTTGCTCAGCATACACCTCTAAACACCCGGGCAACGCCGGGCACCCATGCTAGTGATCTATAAAGATGATTAATGAAAATCAAGTTTAAAAAAAACAGAATACAATTTAGTATTACTACAATAATTACTACAATAATAATATGAATATAATCTTACACAACGTAACACACTAAATGAATAGCAGAAGACCACCACTATAGTGGAAAATAAAACAGAAACTGTCAAAGTTCTAGTTTTGATGTAATATTTCGAGCCTTTAAGCTTGTGTGTTAATAAAAAAACTTCTCAAATTTACTTGTAATGTTAGACTGTATAAGGTGTTAACATTTATCAAAATTGCTGTTCCTTCTTGTATGAGCATCGAATATGAGCATCGAATTGACTAGACTAGTTGAAAACATTATCAATAATTTTCCCCACACTTTATCTGTGCCTAAACCTAAACATAGATTCTATGATCAAAGCTTCTTTCTTAGAACTGCACGCCTGTGGAATTGTCTTCCGTTTTCCTGCTTTCCAGCTGTCTATAATATGGTTGTCTTCAAGTCCAACGTGAACAAGTTTCTGATGAGCCGTTCCACTTAAGTTAACAAATTTACTGAACGTCCATTACTATCGATTACTATATTGTTCTTTTGACTATTCTACACTCTTTAACCCTTATCCTTGAGTGGCTTATCGGCCTTGATAAGTGGTGACGCCTATGTAAAAAAAAAAATGACACACGATGTCTGCGTTCGTTGTTTAATACGTTTAGTAAAAAACAAAAAGTCAACTTTAATTAAAAATCACTTTGGCGAGTTGTCATGCGCCATATTTCCACGTTCATTTATCTTTACGTAATGTTAAGCAAGCTCATATATTTGTACGTATAGAATTCAATTTAAAGTAATTAATCTAACACAGCTGATAGGTGTACGGGGACCAAATGTGGACTATATTTAGATTAATTTAGTTTCATACAAAAGGGGATTAAGAGCATGAACGCATGTATGGCAGCTGTATGTAAATGACCGAGCCAGTACGAAATAACGTCACGAAAAGGAAGAAGTAAAAATTATAAAAAGAACGTGTGCGCAAACTGGCGATGAATTTAGAAATACGAGGGTGACGTCACAGCCGAGACGGGAACTCCTACGTGGCCGGATATATAACAATAACATTTTTTGATCAACTTAAACTGCGAGTTGAAGTTTTCTTCTTTATTTTGTTATGTTCCTTGCGAAGGAGGCTACGACTTGTTCGGCCCCTACATATTAACGACTACGTTACACTTTTGGGGAAATTTTCATCCCTCAAAAGTTTGTGAAACTTTAACCCCCTCACCAATCTTTCCCAAAAACCACCCGTCTAGCTGAAACTACTGTCATTAATTTTCCCCACTCTTTATATGTGCCTAGATCCAAACGTAGAGTCCATGAGCAGAGCTTCTTTCTTAGAAGTTCACGACGGTGGAACTCTCTTCCGTTTGCCTGTTTCCCACCTGCCTACAACTTGGATGTCTTCAATTCCAACATAAACAAATTCTTGGTAAACTGCCCCCTTAAGTAAGACACTCTATAAAATCGTCAATACTAATGATTACTACGATACTATCCCATTGATTACTGTACACGCAATAACCCTTATCCCCGAGTGGCTTCCGGGCGTTGATAAGTGGTGACCTTAATGTAAAAAAATACTAGTGATTTGACATCGATTAATAAATATTTAAAAAAACTTTTAAATTTCCTTGAGTACTTTCAAAACTTCTCAGGGATTTTAACTAGTGAGTCTGTAAACTCACTACTGTATAAATTGAAAATAATAAAAATATGAAAGTTCAATCGGAGGTTAAATTGCTGAATATAAGGTCAGATATTTGGAGTAGCCTGGCATTGATAGAAACGGATGTGATGCTAAATCCCCAAGATCCATTCAGTGATAATACGAGTTTCCTTCAATAAGTTTCTGGACTTTTTTATATGGACACTTTTGTTGATATTACACACATGAAACTCTAGTCCCCTTAGAAGTAATCTCCTCCAGTTGCAATTCACTTTTTGTACCGCGCCAACAACTTCTGGAAGGCCCCATCGAATCGTCTTGGGTGAGCGTATCAATGACCCTTCTCACACCCTCTTTCATCTGCTTATTGTTTCAGGACGATAGCCTCTAAGGATTTCATCAGTTTAGGGAATAACCAAAAAATCACAGAAAGCCAAGCCTGGAGTATGGAGATGGTTGTACGCATTTTGGTTAAATAATCTTGTCTTCTCTGGGGATACACGGGACAAACTTTACGCAAATCTTCCGCATCTTGTTTTCATCGCGAATAATTTTCTATACAGTTTCTTACACTGACATCAATCTATGCACTTACTGTCTCTATAGACACGCGACAACCTTTATTCATGATTTTTTTTTATTTGGACAATAAACACTTGTGCTCTCACATCCTTACTCCTCCCACACGTCTTACAATCCCTCACGGATTGTCTGCCTTCCTTGTGGCTCTTATGCAACTCAAATAATAATGCTTGGTTTGTGCAAGATGATACAAACGAAGTCTGAAGTTTTTCATACGTTCCAGTGGCGTTCTTCCAAGTTTCAAACGCAACTTTATTGCATATCGTTCTTTTAAAGTATCCCTACGCCCATATTGCATTTTTGAAATTCACTAACTGTGAAATCAGGCTTTAGTAGGGTATATTCCAACTCCTACTGTAGCTGTTCATTTGAATCCTCAACAATAAACATTGGTCAATCATCTCATAAATGTATTAGCAACACCGTCCTGAATCTTTAAGTCTCTACAACAATATAAAACCTGTGCAAAATGTTTGTAAACTTATTTAATGCACTCGGTATATGATTAAGCAATATATCATATTTCCCAGCAGTTTAGAAAAAAGAACAACACGAATAAACCCTCTCTAGCGTTCAACACTTTCGTCTTGACTTAGTGCTTTTTTCGAGATATGAAATTACTTAATGATTTTAACGTCTCCCCAGTATTGCACCACCCCAGAAATGACGTATGCAAAAATCAGCTACTTTAGAGGTTGATCATGGAATTCTGTATATGACACAGGGAATAAAACGTAATGGTATTTGTAGCATATACTAAGCTAGCAATATCGGATACCGTGCTGGTATTAAACAATTTTGGTCTAAAATCGCGTATCTGTACTCGTTGAATCAAAAGAATATTTTTAAATGCAACCAATTGAATCCGGAAAGTCACGATATTATATAAATAGCACCAACAAAAGTTTAATTGAAATTATTCGTTTTGTTATAAACGTAGCCAGTGTTCTATTCTTTAAAAGGATATTACCAAATTGCGCATCGTGTTTTTCGACAATAACGATAATACAATAAACAGAATCGCACCTTGAAACCTTCTAGCAATGTTGTATAATGGATTCTAACTGAGTTGAATCCAGGGTTCGAACCACGGAAAGAAAACACGGAACACGGATTAACTGCAAGAAAACTATATTAACAAAAGGTTACCAGGATAGGATAAAGGGTAAGCGGTGCTTGATATCTGGTGATGCCCAATATGGGTAGCTGTACGCGCTGCGCACTACTAAGATTCTTGTTGATTCTATTGTCTTACCATACTGGTCCCTTGAGGAAGTTTCGAAATAAAAACGAAACGTAGATTAACACATGACTTGGTTTGTTTGTTTTTTACTTATCTATTTTGTCGGAATAATATTTCAATTATTCCCATAGGTCCTTTCTAATGAAACCAGAGATGGCTTCTATTGCCGGGTTCGAATCCATCGACTGGTGTTAATCGTGACACCCTGCACTGATGATTCCCGAAAGGATGAAACATTAGTGGCTCTATGTATTTAATAAGTAATCTAATAAATAATTATGTCAGCCTCTGTAAGAAACTCGTTTCTTATCCTTGAGCACTCTGATTTGAATAAAAAGGCGATCAATTTAACTCTTCTGCGCAGACCATCATATAATCATTAGATCACTGTGATAGACGTTAGAAATCATTAAAAAAATAAATGTTTCAATTTCAACAATTTTTCCCCCGATTAATGGTAGCCGAATGGATAAGGTCCTTGCTAATAAAGCCAGAGATGGTTTCTGTTGCCCAGTTCGATGTCTACTGGTATTTAATAATTATTTAAGTATATATATATATATATATATATATATATATATATATATATGTATATATATATGTATATATATATATATAATTGTACAGAAGTTCAGAAATACCTTCCCCCCAAAACAGTAAACACACACACACATACACACACACACACACACACACACACACACACACACACACATATATATATATATATATGATTAGTTTTTTTTGGAAAAAGAATTCCAGCAGAGTGCTCAATTAAAAGGAAAATCCAAATTTTAAGAGCGTACTTATATTTTGTGTACAGAAAGTTGTTAGTTGAGACAGATCATTGGTACCGTCGGTTTCAAGCCCGATAATAAGTCTATAGACGAATATTGGCTGAAGAGAGCTTGATAAGGATACCTTAAACGGGCCTTATTATCGGGCTTGAAACCGACGGTACCAATGATCTGTCTCAACTAACAACTTTCTGTACACAATATATATATATATATATATATATACATAGGTCCCTGCTAATAAAGCCAGAAATGGCTTCTGTTGCCCAGTTAGATTTCTACTGGTATTTAATAATTATTTTAATATATATTTATATATATATACATACATATATATATATATATATATATATATATATATATATATATATATATATATATATATAATTGTACAGAAGTTCAGAAATACTTTCCCCTAAAACAGTAAACAAATATATATGTATATATATATACCTAATGCCTTCTCTAGTGCTGCACAAACAAAAGCTTCAGTACTCTTAGCCATATAACCAGCTCTAAGCCATTGCAATTATCTTTCATCAGCCACTTCTGCTATATCCTGGAAGAACCTTCCATGCATTTTCTTCCTGGACAGTTCCTCTGTTCTTTCTCTATCCATACGTGGTCTCACATACCTCCACTTCATTGGCCACAACCTTAAGCATCCATTCCTCACTTCTAACCACATGCTCCTTCAACGACATCTCCTCGGTTCTCACACAATCTTTTACACTTTTCAATCCTCTCCCACCATCTTTCTTCTTTTGATACAACCTTGCTACGCTACTTCGAATGTGAAATATACCAACCATTGCTAAAACATTTCTTGTGTTGATATCCATGGCTTGCAAATCCTTGTCAGACCATTCTAAAATTCCCGCACTGTATCTCAAAAACACTGACTCCCCATGCATTCACTGCTTTCATTAGGTTTCCTCCATACAGTTTCGACTTTGCAATTAGTTTCACTCTTCTAAGATATTCCTTCCTGACTTTCTCCTTCATTTCTCTCTTCATGATGCCTCTCCAACAATCCCAAATACTTATATCCTGTATCTTCTATTTCTTTCATGATTTCTCCATTTGGCGGCACTATTCCATTTAAATGAACCTTTACTCCTCTTTTCATCACCAACACCGCACATTTACTAATCCCAAACTCCATCCCAATGTCTTCTGAGTATATCCCCACAAGTTCGACCAGTCTTTCCATTTTCATTTCATTTCTACCGAATATTTTCAAATCATCCATAAACAGTAGATGGTTGAGGCGTCTGTCACCAGATCCAAAGTTATATCCCAGTTTTTTTCTCTTCAAGAGGATGCTCAGTGGCATCATTATCATTACAAAAAGAAGTGGCGATAACGAATCTCCTTGAAATATTCCACGTTTAATGCCAACCTGCCCCAATCTCCTCTTTGTTTGCTGTCAGCGCCGTTTTCCATTGAGCCATACTTGTCTCCAAAACCCTACCACATTCTCAGCAACCTTCATTATCCAAAATTGTCGGAGGAGTTTGGTATAGTTCTCAAAGGTAAAATCGTTGAACTTTGACCCCTTAACAGACAAATTTCTTGCCGAAAACCGATCACAAAATTTTTCACAAATCTCATTACCCTGTATATCAAATTTCGAGTCTGGAGGCTTAAAATTTACAGAGTTATTGCGTAGAGAAATGTACACACGCAGACACACAGACACACATATACACTGGGTCCAGTTTTCAGAGGGGGCTTCGGATCAGGCCCTGAGATATTCCCACCACCACCGCCACGCGGTCCGGGCTCCGCTCTTTTACCTAGCCCGGGTTTTGGTGCCCGTTTCCCTGACACGGCCACTGGTTCAGGCCCATTGTACGGTCGGTGCTGCTTCCCGCACCAGACCCGGTGCTGGGCCCCGCACCGTATCTGTAGAGGAGTTCGTCGCATTAGGCGGCGGCTCCTGGACTATTAGCGACACTGCTGTCCCCAGCAGTGGTAGGTCGTGGCCAGCTGGGAGAGGTGATCCGGCTCGGTGAGATCGACAAAGGAAAAGGGCTTTAACTGCTAGCCCTCCCGCCCATTGGAGGACATAACTCCTAGAGGCGGGAATAAAACCAGCCACCTCTGCCGATTTCTCGACTTTGAGAACCACCGGGCCGGATCAGGCGTCACAGGGTGCGGTGCCAAGCGACCGGGAACAGGCCATGGACTTATTAATCATAGTGGATTCTGACCCGAGCCGGACACTTAAGGAAGATCTGTGTTGCAGTGACGGCAGCAGTGGCAGCGGGAACGAGAACCAGTCCCACAGAATCCATGGAGAGGGAAGAAAGTCTCAGACCGCTCACACTGAACAAAGGAGTGGGGCAGTTGGTGCACCACCAAGTAGGAAGCCAGCTCTAAAGCCCACGACCCCGAAGGAACAACCGGCAGATTGGCCATCACTGCCGGGGGGTTCACGGGCGCTGGACTCCGCATGTTCAACTATTCCACCAGGGCAGAGGACGCTGCCATCACCACCGGAGACGCCTACAGAGACAGAGATGCCCTTGGCAGCAGCAACAGAATGAGGTCCCCAGACCCAGCTAGCGCCAGAAGATTACCGTCGGAGTTGACCGACGGTAATGTGATAAAAGCTCTTCCGGGAGCTGTGGATAGACTAGAGAGAAGGATAGTATCGTCAGTCACCACAGACTCCAATAAGAAATCATTGACCGGCGTAAACAAGGAACACATGGCGGAGATTCTCGGGGAACTCAAGATCTCTGCGACGTACATTTGCCGTCGCAGTTACTCTATGTGGGGCCTGCTGCTGCCAACCGTAGGTGACGCAGTGAAACTCTTCCATTCCCACTAGAAGTGGAAACATTTAAGCTTCAAGCCGGAGTACCCGAGTAAGAGACGCACAAACGTCTCTATATTAGGAGTACCATGTTACATAGACTCAAAACAGCTGGGGGTTGTTATGAGTACGTACGGTGACGTAGAAGCCGTTCTCCCGGTCCGTGGTCATCGTAATCTGATGATAGGGGACTACTCTATTAAAATGCACTTCGACCGGTAGGGCTTTCAGAATATTCCCCCCTTTCTCAGGTGCGATAACTGGTCCATGAGCGCCAATCGTTGAAGGGTGAAGATCACATTGTTGGCATTGCCAACAACAAGGCCATATGGTCAGAGATTGCCCTAGGCGGAACCCTCAAATAGCGACATCAAGACCAACAATTGTGGTACCAGCAGCCCCTGGGAAGCCAACCTAAGGGGGCGCTCCAGCAACTACAACATGGGACGTCTGAAGTAAAGTAGTGAAGAAGTCATCAAAAGCGGTGAAAGCCCTCTCCACAAGTGAGCAGCCCATCGACGTACAAGGTCTACCCGTTCCCACAGGATCGCTATGTGAGAAACCTTCCACCAGTAAACCAGAGAAAGAAGGACTCAGAGACCAGAAAAGGAAAAATCCGATCTCCTCATCAGAATCTGCGGGGGAGCAGGAGAAAGACCAAGAAGCGGAGGGAAATTAAGGCCAAAGTCAGGCTTTTTGTGGTAGAGTTCCAAGGCCGAAAAGAATCAACCAAAAAAGGAAAGCAAAAAGCTAAAAAGACCAAGGAGGCTGGGTCCCGTTCCCATGAACGTAGAGAATACTGTCTCTACGGTTCATCCACCCGAAACCCCAAACCAAACCCCTTCAGCTGAACCAAAATCCCCACCCCTTTTGGATCCCCCCTCCGCAGCTGTTGCTAGATCCTTGTCCCGGGAGAGGTTGGAGACACTCTACAACAGAAGAGCTGCCTCTGCTTCTAAAATACGGACAGAAAAAAACGAAGAAGCTCCCCTATCTCCAGGGAACCGGATATGCGACGTAGACCCCCTTAATACTGATAGTTACATCACGCAGCGTCATAGGGGTCTACTAAAACCGCTGAGAAATCTAGAGAAAGTCGAAGGAAAAAAGACTAACAACACAAAGAACTTTCCAAACACCCCCTTTATCATGACCTTTGTGCGCCACACCAAAGTTGGTCGCACAAAGGCCATGTGGAATATGATAGAGGATGTAGAGGGGGCGTTCCCAAACATTAAACTGGTGGAAGAGGGGCACGACTCCCTCAATCAGCTTGCGCCTAGGTGTGAAGGGAGAGCCCCTATTTACGTCCACCCTTCTTTCTATAGGCCCCTTAAGTTAACCTTCCCCTTGGATGTCGGGGTATTGCGCGGGACGGACGACTAACGTCCGAGTTGCTTTTAGGCAACCTCGCCCAATCCTGCGGCGGCCTTGGCACAAAAGACTTTAGGCCGGTGGTTGTTGATTAATAGGTATAATGACCACGTCCTTGAGCCGGGGTAGTTTGAACGTTAGATGCATGAGGTGCCGAAGCAAAACCGCTAGGGTACTGAGGGACCTCATATCCATGAACATAGATGTGGCTACGTTACAGGAGACTCACTACAATTCCGTTGATGATCTTCGGGTGCTGGAAGGGCATTACGATCTCTTTTCAGCATACGCTGATAGTCAAAGTAGGGGGGTTGTTAGTTAGGTGCACCTTTCTGCACCGGTTAGCGTTGTTCACGCGAATACTGATGGTAGACTGATCGGGGGCGATTTTGCCGTGGCAAATAGAGCGTTTCGAGTCGTCGCGGTGTATGCGCCTAATTGCTTACGGGAGCGGGTTTCCTTTTTCCGGCGGTTGGAAGTGTTTCTCGAGGGTTCGGAACGGTTAGTCCTAGTGGGTGATTGGAATGCCATCCTTGATCTCATCGTATATAAGGTGGCCAGGACTAGAGAGACGCTTGGGGAGCGACTGCAGCTGTCGGAGGGGGAGGTCCGCTCTCTATTGAATTGGGCGCCAGGCCGGGTATATTTTAACAATTCCGAATTTTCCCTGACCTGACGATTGGTTAGGGCCGCTCTACCCCTCAATGACCTACTGTTCAAAATTGGTAGGGCATTTAGTTCTTTTTATCCACGGTGCGAGGAAGACAGCTTAGAAACTGTAGACCATGCATTTTTTATTTGTTCCAAGCTCCGTGAATTCGAGTAGTATGTCATTGAAGTCACGGCTCGTATCGTCCCCGATCAGGTGACGATCCTGGATTTAGTATCCGTAGTCTATAACGCAGATCCCTTGTGGCCTAGGGAGGAACGAATGGTGTTCCTGGCGACCTTGGCCGTAGCTAGACTAGTTGTGTGGGTTTCACGCATAGAGGTAGGGCGTGGGGGCCGCCTTCTTATCGGGATCTGATTTTGTATTTTAAACACCAACTTAAAATCAAAATCAGATGTGATAGAAGGAGGTTATCTCGCTCACAGTTTAGTAGGAGGTGGATTCACACCGCTAGTTTATGTGCGTTCGTGCGAAAAAGGCTTGAGTACATGTTTCCTGCCTAGGCATGGCACACGCCGACCGTAAAAGCAAACCCAGATAAATCTTGTAGTGGATCAGTCCCTGTAGTGGATCAGTCCCTTAGCTAGTTGGTGTAGATGAGCTCCATGTTACCAATCTTTATTTTAGGTGTTGGAATACATCACAAAGAAGCCCAGTCCTGATCAATTTATTTTAGTCCAAACCTGTCCCAATGGTATATTTCTTGGAGGTCACCGAATATCCCCATGCATCCCCCCCTATTTTGTCCGTAGTTGTGCCCATTCCCTCTTAGGAAGTGCTCCTTGTTTTTGGCTGATACTGGAAAACAGGAAGCATTTCAAAATTAAATAGGTAAGGGTGGGTCTTCGCTAACATATTTATCGCTTAACGTTTTATTTGGTTCATTTATTTTTTATTATTGTTATTTGTCTTTATTTTGGGGTGTTTTAAGGCTTTAATTACCTCCGCCCTTTACCCGCATATATCATCTGCATCATCATTTCATCTTTCATATATCATACGCATCATCATTTCATCTTTTATATATCATACGCATCATCATTTCATCTTTTATATATCATACGCATCATCATTTCATCTTTTATATATCATACGCATCACGCCTCATCCCTAATTGTTTCTTTGTAAAGAAAATCATTATATCATTTTTAAAAAGTCATTGTAAAAAGAAAAAACTTGTAAATATTGTTCATGTCATCTGAGGCTTTTAAGTAGATCCAATTCTTAGAGTGAATGCGGTATTGTGGTGACCGCAACTAGTTATAGGGAATAGACCAAGTGGAAGACCCCCGTCCCGCATTCCCTCCACACTCGTTTGGCCTCATGCCACATTTAAAAAGAATACGTTACATATTTTATATAATTTTTATTTTAAAAATTTTGTAAAGTCTGTGATATTTCTTCTTGAATAAATAGTTAAATAAATACAAAAAGGCTTGCCTTTTTTCTGTTGTTCTCGGTCTTCGGGCCGGGATCAAGTGTAGTATCTGTTCCGGCAGATACTATAAGCAAAGACCATATGTGGGGGCAACCTCACATATAAGACCTTCGTCAATGTGGGGGCAACCCTTCATACCAATTATCACTATCAAGCTCCCCTACTCCCTGGGGAGTTGGTCCCCATTTCCCCTTCACTCCTCACATTAAAAATCGGCCTTGTGACTAATTTGCTCGGTGGAGGGGGGCAAATAAATACCCTGTTGTTTTAACCTTCGGGCCGGGATCAAAGTGTAGTATCTGTTCCGGCAGATACTGCAGCAAATACCATATGTGGGAAAAACACCACATATAAGTTATTGGTCAATGTAGGGGAAACCCTTCATACCAATTGTCACTATCCAGTTCCTCTACTCCCCGGGGAGATGGTCCCCATTTTCCCTTCACTCCTCACATTAAAAAAAAACGGCCTTGTGCCTAATTTGCTGGGTGGGGAAGCAAATAAATACCCTGTTGTTCTTTGCCTACTTGCTGGGATCAAAGTGTAGTATCTGTTCAGCAGATGTTGCACTTAAGGTAATTTTGCCCGGTCAATGGAATGGAAACTCTCTCTACTGGAACAATTACTATTTTCTGTCCCAAACAGAGTGCCCCTTTTCCCTGTTTTTTCGGGGAGCTGGTTTAACCCTGCATTAAAAACGACCTTGTGTCACATTTTATTTGGGGGGAAAGCAAATAATTACAAATAGAAAATAGGGTTTTAATATGAATATCAATACACACAAAAGAAAAACGAATTTATAGGAGTATAGACTATCATTTCAGCCCGGCGTTGTCCGGGTGTTTGGAGGTGTATGTTAAGCAAAAAAATTTTTTTTTTTTTAATTTGAACCATATTATTACCTCTCAACATTTATAGTTTGGGACTCAGATGAAGTTATTAAGTTAGATCCATGTCCGAGGAACCTATATCTAAAATTTCAAGTGTTTAGACCCACAATTAGCGGAGGAGTTTGGTAGAGTTCTCAAAGGTCAAATTGTTGAACTTTAACCGTTAACAGCCAAATATCTGGCCGAAAACCGATCACGAAGATTTTCCCTGTATATCAAATTTCGAGTCTGTAGACTAAAAATTGACAGAGTTATTGCGTAGGGAAATGTACACATGTACACACTCACGGACACACAGATACGTTCACTTTGGTTTTTCTTTAGGAAATTGATTGTCCATAGTTTACCGATCCAATGTCAAGATTTCAACTGCAAATTGCTTTTTCCCCCTTTTCATCAATTTCCGTTTCGAATCATCACTGAAACTCCAAACTAATTTTTTTTCTGCCGACGGCAGCATATTCATAATTATTATTCATCGATCAGCAGTTTATTGTAGTTTTTTACGGCGATCTTCACTTTCTATTACTTTGTCAAATTTGTAGCCAATTTGCCTTTCAAAATCAAATGCGCACATGCGTGGGTTGCATGCATATAATATTAACCATCATGCTGAACCTTTCAATTTATTGGCCTTCAATTCGAAATGACAATCGCTTCGAATGATGAGATATCCCATTTTCTTCTTTGCAATTATTAATCCGAAATAAGTGTCAGGAAGACGCGGTATTTTATAACATCTTTACGCAATATTTTTAAATGAATAACAAATAAATAATTTTACCCTAAGCGATATATACAGGAATTTCATCATATTTTTCTCTTTATATACATGAAATCATTTCATATATATATATATATATATATATATATATATATATATATATATATATATATATATAGTAAGTTATAAAATATATATGGCGATTAAGCTACACTGAATATTCCGCGTTTCATCCACTCTAAGATTCTTCAGTGTAGCTTAATCGCCATATATATTTCATAATTTACTAACTAGCTCTACCTACGTATTGAGCACTTTTGAAGTAAATACTTAAAGTTTACGCATAAATTTATACTTTCGTATATAATTTTATGTGAGTAAATGAAGTAGTTATATATATATATATGTATATATATATATATATATATATATATATATATATATATATATAGATACACCAGACCATGTGAACTCAATCCGTCCAATATATATTTACTAGACCATGTGAATTCGATCCGCCCAATATATGTGATCTCGATCCGCCCAACTACACAGTTCATGATGAATAAAGAAAATACCAGCAAACTATCGTTCCTAGATGTGCTGATACCCACACTGATCAGGGGTTTATGTCATCTGCCTACTGTAAACCAGCTTTCACTGGACAGTATCTAAACTACAACTCCCAGCATCCATATAATGTAAAGAAAAGAATCGTCCGTTGCCTACAACACCGGGAAAAAGCAATATGTAGTAACATCAGTTCATACCAAGAATAGATGGACAGTTTAAGAGACACTCTTCACCGAAACAGCTATCCAGAGAGCATGACATCAGCTCCAAGAAATCTTGACCAAACACAAAAGGACACTACTCAGAAACTGACCACAGTTTGTATACCATATATGAAGGGCTTGTCTGAAAAATTTCAACGAATATGTAATCCATATGACATTAGGAGATTATTCAGGAGTGATTCAACTCGCCGGAAACAGCTTGTGAGAGTTAAGCCTCCTACAGAAAAAAACATGACTAAGAACTGTGTATATTAAATCGCATGTTAATTTGAAAAACTATACAGAGGTGAAACATGTCGTCCATTGAAAGTACGGTTAGAAGAACATCGAAAATCCGTATTACGTGAAGAGACTGAAAAGTCAGGTATAGCTGACCATATCTGGAAAGAAAAAAGGGAAACACACTGCCATTAAGGGACCAAGTAAGAATTACAGACAGAGAAGAACCGTGGAGAGTAAGACGACTGAAAGAAGTAGCACATATGCTAAGTAGACCTAATATATAATTCAATACGATATGGGAACTTTCAATTATAAACAATAGATAACATATACAAATAATAAGTAAAAACTAATATATGTATAAATATACATTAGTATGTAGTAATACTTAGTAAGAAAGTGATATAGTAGGCTTTAGGCTGCTAAAATTTTTTTTTTTTTTTACACAGTGATCACCACTTATCAAGGCCCGGAAGCAACTCAGGGATAAGGGTTATTGCAAGTACATTACGTTAGTGTGGAGATTTGATGAAGTGTTTACTTAAGGGGGCAGTTCATTGGGAATTTGTTAACATTAGACTTGAAGACATCCAAGTTGTAGTCCGGAGGGAAGCAGGCAGACGGAACAGAGTTCCACAGTTTTTAAAAGAATTGTCTGCAAGGACACGTGGCGTAGTGTTTAGAGTACATGGAAAAATCAATTATAAAAAGTGATATTCTCCTGAAGGTTGAAGGTTCAATCCTCAGTGTGGGCGACTGAAAAATACAATTGCGAACCACTTAGGATTTCTATCCAGTCATGGCTGATAGAACAAGAGCATGCTACCCCCGTGAAGTAAATAAAGAGTTCCGTTATAAATTCCGTCCAAATTCTCGAATTCGACAGAAACATTCACGAGTTCGACAAGCTACACCTGAAGAAAGTCGGAAGTTACATCGACCGAAACGTTGTAAAAAATGAGAACAGTAGTCCGTTGACTCAAAATAATGTTAGATGACGTTTTATCCTAATATGATAAACTTCATATTAAAATTCTCTCCAATTCTCTCTCCTCTGATCTTGAGCACGTAGTACAATGGGGAAAGGAGTGGCTGGTTACTTTTAATGCATCTAAAACCAAGCTTCTCTCTTTACATCATCAACATTCTAATCCACATTTGGCATCAATTGAAATGAATGGCTCTCGTCTTCAGGAGGCCTCAAGTTTTGACAAGCTTCTGGGATTGACCATTACTCCTGATCTTAAATGGAACACGTACATCAAATCTGTTGCCAAGGCCGCTGGAAAAATGGTGGGATCTTTCTATCGATCCGGTAAATATCTCACTGCTGATGCTATTCTCTACCTATATAAGAGCCAGGTACGTCCAAAGATGGAATACTGTTGCCACATCTGGGCAGGAGCTGCTAGAAAGGACTTGGCCTGCCTTGATAGAGTTCAAAATAGACTTCGTAGCCTCGTAGGAGATGTCCTTTTCTCTTCGCTGCAACCTCTATCTCACAGAAGAGATGTTGCGAGTTTGTCTCTGATGTATCGTTATTTTCATGGAAAGTGTTCGACTGAGCTTCAATCTATGGTCCCCCCTCGCCAAACTTTCACAAGAAACACTCGTCTAGCTGTAAACACTATCAATAATTTCCCCCACTCTTTATCTGTGCCTAAACCTAAACGTAGATACCATGAACAAAGCTTCTTTCTTAGAACTGCACGCCTGTGGAATTGTCTTCCGTTTTCCTGCTTTCCGGCTGACTACAATATGGTTGTGTTCAAGTCTAAAGTAAATAAGTTCTTGATGAGCCGTTCCATATAAGTTATCAAAGTTATCAAATTTTCATTACTAATAATTACTATATTGTCCAATTTCTACTGTACACTCTTTAACCCTTATCCTTGAGTGGCCTCTGGGCCTTGATAATGTGGTGATGCCTATGTAAAAAAAAATTGATTCTTCTAATGCATTAACCTAAAAAAACTGTATTCCCTCTGATAGGAAGAATCCATAGAATAAGGGGTCTTCTTATTTTAATTGTACTCATTGGCGAATAATGAAAATTGTGTATCCCTTCCTTACAGGTTAAATAGCTTCTTATTTTTAATTTGAAAAGGTTTTTAACGTCAACATTTTAATATATTGTCAGTACTTCGATAACGAGCATTCTATGAAGGGGATTTTCCATGTCGACTGCAGGCACGCTTGTGGCTGAAGAGCCCGGTGCGGGACAAACAGGTGTGGCCACAGCGGCTGCAGTCAAAAGTCACGTCAGGTGTGGCTGCTGAGGCTTCCCGAATCTTCCTCCTGTAGAGCTTCTCCCGCAGATTCTCTGTGTGGGAGATCTATTATATATATATATATATATATATATATATATATATATATATATATATATATATATATCTATCTATATATATATATATATGTTTGTGTGTGTATATATATATATGTGTGTGTATATATATACACTAGCATGAGAACCCGGCGTTGCCCGGGTATGAGGTGTATGCTGAAAAAAAAAGGTCATTTTTTTAACTTTGACCCCTACTATGACCCCTTAACATTTACTGTTTAGGGCTCCAATGAAGTTATTAAGTTAGATCCATGTCCAAGGAACATATATCTAAAATTTCAAGTGCTTAGACCGCACATTAGCGGAGGAGTTTGGTAGAGTTCTCAAAGGTTAAATCGTTGAAATGTGACCCCTTAATCGCCAAATTACTGGCTGAAAACTGATCACATCGATTTTCGCACATCCAGTACCCTGTATATCAAATTTGGAGTCTGTAGACTAAAAATTGGCAGAGTTATTGCGTAGGGAAATGTACACAGACATACACACAGGCAGATAGATACACACACACTTTCACTTTTATAGACTTATCTCTCTCTCTCTCTCTCTCTCTCTCTATATATATATATATATATATATATATATATATAGATAGATAGATAGATAGATAGATAGATAGATAGATTTGTTTAACAAAAATATGTACGCATACATAAATATATATGGAAACAATTTTGTGTTTACTATAAACTTTTTTCGCAAATATTATGCAAGTATAAATCATGTAGAATATCTGCATGAATATAATTACAGGTAATAGTTAACTAAAGATGATTATCTCATTAAAAAAACCGTTTTAAATAAATAGAAAAGAGGGTGTTTAATATGAATATCGATACACACAAAAGAAAACCGAATTTATAGGAGTATATATATATAGCCAGATAGCTGAAACAATAACGTAACTTAACAGAAAGATACGGTAATAAAAAATAAAAAATAAAACTAAAACGTATATTTTGATTTGGTTTTGATACCCTCAAATTCGTAGCTATCTCATTACAACCCTTCTTTTTCATAATCTATCATACTTTCATAAATCAGAGTCCATTTTCTGTAGGTTGTTTTTGAACCAAATCAATAACGGGCATTTTTGCTAGTATATATACATATATATATATATATATATATATACATATATATATATATATACATACATGCATATATATATATATATATATATATATATATATATATATATGTGCGATACTGAATTCCTTGCATGTTACGCGAATGTTAAAGTAAATCTTTGTAAGCAAAATTCTTTCCGACGCTGACAAATCTATTTACCAAATGTCAAATGATAAAAAATACAATCGTGTATCGTTTCATTCCATTTCAATTAAAAGGTCACTTTTGCAGAGAATGCAACTCGGCAAAAGGTTGAAACGCAAAACCTGCATCCGTTTCAGCATTTTATTGTGCTCTCGTGCACTCTGGATATCACGCGAATTTCCAGTGAGAGGTTCACAGAAGCGGGATCGCCAATTGAGAAAACAAAATGGCGAAGCTGTACTTCCGGAGTGGAGATAAAACGTACTAATATTTCTTATTAGTTTCTTTGCAAACTTTCTTTATTAAACTTCATTAAAATGATGATTCTATAGCAGTTTAAAAGAAGACAGATCGAGGGTATATGCTAGCGCAATGCCAAACACAGTCTAAATGAGTTTATTGTGTTTGAATTAATAGGAACCGTTAAGTAATTTACATCCATGGGTTGCTAAAAAAGGGACTGACATTCTTTGGTTGCATCCAACAAATCTGCTGCGTTAACGTAAACTGATCCCCCAAAAATGCTATTGTGCACTTTAGCTTGATAGACCAAAAAGATTTTACGTTTCTGAATTTTTTAGATGAGGATTAGCAATTTGGATTATTATTTATCGGACTACTGTTCTCATCTTGAGTGTGATTTTCACAAAGTTTCGGTCGATATAACCTCCGACCTTCTTCAGGTGTATCTTGCTGAACTCGGGAATGTTTCTATCGAACTCGGCAATTTGAACGGAACTTCGAGCGGAACCCTTTATTTATTTCACGGAGGTAGCGTGATCTTGTTCTGTCAGTCCTGACTAAATAGATGTCGTAAGTAATTCGTAAATGTATTTTTCGGTCGCCCACACTGAGGATTGAACCTTCAACCTTCAAGGGAATATCACTTTTACAATTGATTTTCCCAGTACTCTAACCACTGCACCTCGGGTCCTGAAGATTCGACCGAAAAATTCATTTGCGAATTACTTATGACCTCTATCCAGTAATGTCTGACGGAACAAGAGCACGCTACCCCCGTTCAAAACTCCGTCCAAATTCCCGAGTTCGAAAGAAACATTACCGAATTCGAAAATATACACCTTTTTTTTTATTACATTTTCACCCCAAACAAGGTGAATCACCACTTTGGTGTAGGGGGCTACTATCAGTTGTGAAACTCTCTTCCGATTGCCTGCTTTCCAGCTGACTACAATCTGGTTGTATTCAAGTCCAACGTAAACCATTTTTGATGAACCGTACCCCTAAGTAATCCAATTTACAAAAATTTACAAAATTCCCACTACATATTTTTACTACGCTATAATCACATTGACTAATGTATACCCATTAGCCCTTCCTTGATAAGTGGTGATTCCCGTGTAAAAAAATAATAATACTCGTATGCATATGTTTCATTTACTAGTACTTATGCTTATTTTACGAACGGGCAATGCCGTGCACCCTGCTAATAATTTATAAAGTGTGTGTGTGCCCGCGTGCGCGCGCGTGTGTGTGTTTGTGTGTGTGTGTGTGTGTGTGTGTGAAGACACTTAATTTAACTTATATACCAAACGAATTTTTAATCTACAGACTAGAAATTTGTCATATAAGGAATTCATTTGAAATCAGTTTTTGTTGGGGGAAAAACGCTAAGGGGTCAAAATCGAAAAGTTAGTATTGGGGGGACTCATCTGACTGTACATTCTCGAATTGTTCACAATCTGTAAAGAATAAGATTGTGTTAAAACACATTTTAAAGAGTGTGTCAAGCGTGATTTATTGTAATCATACTTAACTCCATGTCTTAAGGTTTTAGTTTAAATCTCAGGTCAGGTTTTTTTTTGTTTTTACTTACAAGATGTGGACTCTTAAGAAATAAAAAAAGACATAATATTCGCATGAAAGTGTGTTTGTTTTTGTTTATATATATATATATATATATATATATATATATATATATATATATATATACTAGGTGTACCCGGCCACGCGTAGCTGTGGCTCAGTTTGTTAAAATGGAACATATTCCCTAAGAAAAATTGCATTTTGTATTGTTTATTTACTTTTATTATTTTTTGCAATTTTTTTTTATCGATAAAAGTTGTTTTTTTTTTCCTTAAAAAAACCCGGCTTTTTTTCCTAAAAAAAAGTAAAGTGTTACAAAAAAGGTTTTTTTTCGTAAAACTTACATTTTTATTAAAGAGATTTGGCAGTAAAGTTTCTTTTTTAAAACGGAATTTTTATTTGAAAAAAAAAGAAAAGATGAATACTTTATATGACACGTTTTAAGTCTCCAAGCATAGTTTTGGGACAATTGAAGTCAAAAATCACTGATCAGTCACACAATGATCTACAAAGCTATTCTTGTGATATGTGAGGCAAAACTAAATTGTCTTTCAGAAAATCATAGGTTTATATGGTTAATATACCTGTTTTCAACCGGAAAAAAACGATATAACTGAAAAAAGGCCGAAAATGGAGATATTTTAGTGACAATTTTTGTTACCTCACCACAAAGAAGAGCCAAAAATCACTTTTAGACATGAAACTAAGGGAAGTAAATAATAATTTTCGTTCAACAATAGTATACAATTGCATTTGTGCAAAAAAAAAAACGCTGCTCATAGAACTCTCTTCGAATTTTACCCATTCTCCTCAATTACAGGCTGTGACAATTTTTTCCCGATTTTGGTAAAAAAATGCGTCTTTTTGGAAAAGATCCCTCTAAAATGATGACAAAGGAAGCAAACACTGTCCCTATGGCCATTTCTCAGTAACCTTGATCAGTTAGCTTTCATTTAAGCTTTAGAACAGCTAGCGGTTCCCAACATATTGCACGTTTTGTTTGACCGGGTGAAAAGTGAAGCCGAAAATAATTTTGTCTGTAAAAAAAAAAAAACTGCCTTCAATTTACGAAAAATAAAAAATCCCTTCTATACAACTTGTCACTAATATCAATCTGAACAACTTGTATATCAGGAATTTTTGATTTTGGCCAAATTGAAGACGTACATTTTTTTATACAGTAATATTTTTTCTCCAAATTTGTCCCCCAGCAGTATTTTTCACAGTTGATACCAAATTATGTGCTAACAAAGTGGTCATATCAGTTCTGATAGGTTTCCACAAATATTCCCTCCAACAGGGTTGAAAACTAAGTGACTCATCCTTCATTTTTGCTTTGAGGGTTTCCCTTGTGAATGATTTATATGTCATGGAAGGCAGTATAGGTTGGATGTATAGAAGTAACATTTCACACCTCCATCGTATTGTTTGAAGTCAAGGAATACCCTCATGAATTATTCAAGTGTTATGGGTGAACTGAAAAGAAGGTTTTCACGTGGAGCAGGTGTGAAAAATCCTCCCCTTAACATGAAGGAAGTTGTGTGAGATCTTCACTTGTATGTGTGTTGTATCAGTAGTGAGGAGAAACAGTTCTGACCTAAAAACGTAGTCCTTTTAACTGTATGTAAATATGTAAATAGTCATGATGGCTATGTCATTCTGATTAATACTTTTTCTTTTTTCAGAATAATTCACATAGCGACCCTCTCTAGTAACAACTATGATTTTTGAAAAAAAGAGAGGGCGAAAGAAGGGATCTACAACAACAGGATACTCCAATTTGACGAAGGAGGAGAAAGTGAAATACCACGAAGATGCAGTACATAAACATCGTGAGAAGGCAGCAACAGCAAATCCACCATCTCCACCTCCAACAAAACTTCCATCAAATGCATCAACACCCTTAAATGAGGAAAAACCAACGACTTCAACATCTGGAAAACGTAGCAGACCACCTTTAGAAGCAGCAGCGATGACACCAAGAACGCGATCACGCCGGAAGACTGAGCAACAACGAAAGCGACGCAAAACCGAAAGAGTGTCAACAGTTCGTCGCTTGCTGCAATTAGCAACTTGGCAGAAGAGGAAGGGGGCAAATACTGAACAGGAGGAGAGAGACTCTGATAGTTCTGCAAGTGAGGATGAGAAGGGACAGTGTGACAATGATCATGCTCCAGGGGAAATCGTTTGGGCGTTGTACGGTAACACTTGGTACCCCGCTAAAATTTGCAGTCTAGCAGAGGTACCGGAGGAAAATCGGTGTAAATTTTCAAAACTCGGAGAAAAACTAATTGTGAAATGGTTAGGGGAGGAAAAGTACAGCCCTGTGAGTGCGAAACATATTTATGAGCTGGGGGAAAATCTTTTGGATGCAAAACGAGCTGCTCGCTCCAAAAACATTATGGAACTGTACAACCGAGCACTTGGTCTTAAACTATCTTCCTTTTGATAACAGATTTTTGCATCAGTACTAGTATACTCTTGGTATGTTGTCTTCTGTTCATTTCAGACATTTCTAAACTTAAACTGGGAATCTTATGTATCCATTACCCATCATTCTTCAATAAAAAGATGTCTTAATGAGAGGTTAAGAACCCTTTTCGTTATGTGTTGTTGAAAACTTCCAGTATCCCAAAATTCGGATGGGTTGTTACCATAACCTGGCCAAAAAAGGCAATTTCTCATCAAGTTCTGGTATTCTCTCCCTTATTTTTGGATTCCTCACAAAATTCTGGTTAAGAAAGATGGCCTAACACTTATGATTGATAGCTTTTGAGTAATTTTCTTAAATAGTTTCGCAATCTGCAGGATACGGTCCTTGGGACAAAAAAAAAACGGGAAGTGTGATTCCGGCCGTCATGAAAGAATTGCTTGAAAACATGGTTTCCTATCAAAATTTTGTATTCGTTTTTGTTTTATTGGATTCCTCGTAGAATTTTGGTTTAGAAAAATGGTATAACACTTATACATTATCTGTTTTGAAAATTGACTTAAAATGGCAATTGTGTCCCAAAACTATGCTTGGAGTCTTGAAACGTGTCATATGAACACTGTAAATAGTTAGGTGAAAGTAGAGAAAAGTTTGACTTTTTCCAAGAGAATGTACAAATTATTTTTTTGTCAACAGATGTTAAGAAAATAAACATAAAATACTCCCATCATTAATTAATTAATTATGAAAAAAATATATAAAATGTTGACTTAGTCGTTCAACATTTGAACAGCGCTCGGTTAAATCCGGTATAACCCTAACCATAATTGGAATCGGGGGGCTACCGTTCTTTTTAATTTCGTCTTGTGTTCAATTTTTGAGTGGGCTATCAGCGATTGCAAACTAACAAATTCAACCAAAAAGCAAACAATTAAACAATTATATAATTTTAATAAATGCTCAGCTTCTAATATAAATCATAGTAAATCAATTCCCCTTATTGATACGGTTGTTGTAAAAATGGAATTAAAACTTAAATTTCGGTCAGTTTTAATCTTTTCTTTTAATCGTGCCCCCCAAACGAATATAAGCAATTGTCAGCAGAAAAAGTCAGTTTGGTATATCTTTTTATTATTTTTTTACATTAAGTCCAACTTACCGTTCATATTGGAAATATCGACATTTATAGGTCGTCGGGTAGGTTTACAACGAATAAATACGCCAATCTACCCCTGTTAAGAACAACTCCCGGAATAGACACCCCAAACCTCCCCATCTTAATAACGGCTTTCGGAATAGATACCCCTTACCTTGTCAGCATACCCGAAAACCAATAAAAGTTGACATGTCGAATATGAACGATAAGTTAGACGTAATTTAAAAATGTACCGAATATAAAACGAAACGAAATTTAAATGTCCGTTTCATTTTTACCACAACCGTAAGGCAGAGAATTCTATGCAAATTTAATCTAACTTAGTGTATTAATTTTATTTTTATTTAAGTAAAAATAATACTTAGATTTGGATATAAATTCCTAAACTCCTTTCACAGTAAATAATTTAGGTGACTGAAATAGGAATCTAATTGAATATTTAATTTCCTGAATAGTAAACAGATGATCCAGTCCACAATGGTCGAGTTGCTGCTTATATCCACTGTTTAGGTACGATAAAAAATAAACGAATTTTTTGTAGGTTTCCGACAACTTTTTGATTGTATTTGAAAGATTAAGGACTAAACTTAATTTCCAAATGGGGAAAAATATTTGTACAGTGAAAAAAACAGTTATGAAAAATGTTTTCACGGCGAGCTTAGCAACTCAGCTGAATTTTTAAGTAAAATATATTGCCAGATTTGCTGTTTAGTTGAACACATATCTTAAAACCAGGTAATCACTAAAAGGGACTCTTAAAGGTTGACACTGGTATCGACAGAAGTTTGTTTACATGTTTTACAAACTTTAAATGGCTAAAATATAATCACATAATTATTGAAAATGTGATCATGTTATTAAAATTTAATTTAAATTAACCACGTTGTTTAAAAAATAATGCAAGATGAAGTTTTAAAATGATTAAATATATTTTATTTTATAATTTAACATTAAAAACATTTAGATTATAAAATAAAACACATTTAATCATTTTAAAACTTCGTCTTGCATTATATTTTTAAATTTTTTAAACAACGTGGTTAATTTAAACTACATTTTTTTTTTACACAGTGATCACCACTTATCAAGGCCCGGAAGCCACTCAGGGATAAGGGTTATTGCAAGTACATTACGTTAGTGTGGAGATTTGATGGAGTGTTTACTTAAGGGGGCGGTTCATTAGGAATTTGTTAACATTAGACTTGAAGACATCCAAGTTGTAGTCGGGAGGGAAGCAGGCAGACAGAACAGAGTTCCACAGGCGTGCAGTTCTAAGAAAGAAGCTTTGTTCATGGAATCCGCGTTTTGATTTAGGCACAGATATAGAGTGGGGGAAATTTTTCACAGTGGATTCAGCTAGACGGGTGTTTTTCATGAAAGATTGGCGAGGGGGGACCAGGGATTGGAGTTCAGACGAGCACCTGCCATGAAAATAACGATAAAACAAGGATAGGCTCGCAACGTCTCTTCTGTGGGAGAGGGGTTGCAGGGTAGAGAAAAGGGCATCCCCCACTAAGCCACGAAGTCTATTTTGTACTCTGTCAAGGCATGATAGGCTGTTTTTGGCAGCTCCTGCCCAGATATTGCAACAGTATTCCATCCTTGGACGTACTTGGCTTTTATATAGATAGAGAATTGCATCAGTAGTGAGATATCTTTTGGAGCGGTAGAAGGATCCCACCATCTTTCCAGCGACCTTGGCAACAGACTTGATGTACGTGTTCCATTTCAGATCAGGAGTAAAGGTCAAATCCAGAAGCTTGTCAAAACACGGGGCCTTTATAACATGATCACATTTTCAATAATTATGTTATTATATTTAAGCCATTTAAAGTTTGTAAAACATGTAAACAAACTTCTGTCAATACCGGTGTCGACCTTTAAGAGTCCCTTTTAGTGATTACCTGGTTTGGGAATATTTGTATAACTAAACGGCAAATCTGCCAATAAATTCATTGTAAAAATGCTTTTAGAGATAAATATAAGTTTTCTGGGTCAATTTCAAAGATAATTAGTAAAATAAACTCCTAAGATATTGAATTTATTAATAAAAAAAAAAACAACCTTGTTTGTGATAAAAAAAAAAATAGCACCGAGAGCGCGAGGAATTAATTTTGCGTCGAGTTCTATCGAATTCATTAATACGGACTTAAGCGGCTATTTTCATAATGTTCCTGTAAAAATTATTATTATTATTTTTATTGTTACAAATTACGATGCTTTACTTATATAAAAACACCCCAAAATTCCCTCATTTTTTTTTACATTAAGCGAGACCACCACGGCCTGTAAGTGGAGAGTAGTGAGACCAAAAGATCCTTTTAGTGATGTCACGTGACGAGAGGCGGTGATAAATAATTAACCCCAAATAAAAAAAATGACCCTTCGTACAAAGAAAACCACCTATTTATTAAACAAAAAACATTATTTATAGTGTTATAATTAAAATGAGATCTATAAAAACATGCATGGTACAGTAAACATATTGTTCTATTACATTTTCACCTCAAACAAGGTACATTGCCACTTTGCTGTAGGGGGCTACTATCCAGAACATAAGCGTCATGGGTACTGTGTAGGGAGTTGGGCAGCAAGATGTCAGTTCACGTTGCACTTGAATTTCTGCATGTCAGTACAGTTGGGGAAGCAGGGACTCGGAAGGGAATTCCAAAGTCTAGCTGTCCTGGGGAAGAAACTACTGGAGTAGCAGGCTCTCTTACATCTAAAGATATCTACTGTGAAGGGGTGGGATTTAGCTACTTGTCGGGTTTGTCGGGGGTATTTACGTCGGGGGCGCACACGTGCTTGCAGTTCGTCAGAACATTCACCGTTAAAGTACTTGTGGAACAGGCAGAGGGATGCAAAATGTCGTCGATGGGACAGAGGCTGAAGTTTAGATGACAATTCAGAACCTTTCAGATTGGCGGCTCTCTTTTGAACCCTGTCTAGGAGTGAGAGACTAGTAGCAGATGCACCAGCCAAATATGACAACAATACTCCATACATCAGCGAATGGTGGCCTTATAAAGGTATAGGATACTTTCGGGCGTTAGTATCTTTCTAGCACGGTAGAGAGAACATACCTTCTTCGCAGCGATCCTGGCGATAATCTCAATGTAATTGTTCACAACTCATGTATCCTGTGAGCATTAGGCAGATGAGTTTAAAAGATGTACTTTCAGATAAAGAAGTTATTGGCCATTGCTATTGGTAATAGTGAAGGTTTCTTGTAATTATTGAAGGAAACGAGTTTAGTCTTGGCGACATTGAATGTGACCACACCAAAATGTCCAATCAATCGCCCAGTGGTTATTTAGACTGCTAATAACGAACAAACCAAGAATTACACACACACACACGCACCCACCCACACACACACACACACACACACACTTATATATATATATGTATATGTATATATATATATATATATATATATATATATATATATATATAAAGCAGCTACTAGTGCGCTGAGTTTATAAAAGTGTGATGAATGAACGAACAGAGCATGTTTATATGTTTATTATATAAAACATTTTTGGCTATATATGTGGGTACATCTTTCTGCTAGGATCTTTAGCTGCGCGAACTCCAGAAGTACTCTCACTCTGCCGGTCTCACGACACAGAATCCCACACTACAGATATAATAAGCATAAACATGTGTGCATATATGTAGCCAATAATACTTGTATAAAAATGTATATATATATATATAGATATATATTTGTTTATATATATACATATATATATATATATATATATATATATATTTGTTTATATTTTTTTAAATCCATACAAATAATAAGTAATTGATTCAATGACCCTTACCAACACATATATGCATGTGTGAGGAAGAAGTTTGAAAGCGTTTTTATAAATACAGTAGAAGCGTTCACAAAATTTAGTTAATTGATCTTTGTCCCCGGTGTAGCCCGTCACTAACGATCCCATGTTGTTTCAGAAGTTGAGCGCGATAAATTACCCTAAGATAAAGTAACGTAAACATGTCTTATCTCATCTAAAATAAGATTTGCGCATTCAGTAATTTGAAAAGTTTTGTATTTTTTTCCCAACTTAAACGTAACATACAATCCAACACTAACGTCTCGAAATGTGATGACTCTTCAGAAAGGAACGCAGGTAATTGAGGCATTTGCGCGCTTTTTGTCCAGGCAGCAAATGTTTATAATGACATTGCCGGCTGAATTACGAGGAGTGGATCAATTTCAGTGGTCTCATTCTCCGAATGGAAATCCGACCGAAAACGGGAAGTGAAGAAAGAAAATGGCGAAGCAGAAAGCGGAAGTAGATAATAGACGCAAGAAAACAAAAGCAAAAATTTACAAAATGGCGTCTCTGCAGTTCGAAAACTAAAAAAAAGACATATTAACGAAAGAAAAAGTCATGTATCTTTAATGGCATTTCCAAATCCAAGAATTTGTACGCATCTACGACCGTTAGAGTTCAGCATGCCGCGCTAAATATACAATCGGAATGGTCTACAATCTGTCAGAAAGGTGGAAAGCAAACAAAATAATAGACATTCAAAAAATCTAACAAAGTTGGATAATAAGAATGTTGGCATTTGAAATATTGCAAGCTCAACAATTTTTCACGAAAACGAAACTGAATATCATAGCTTTGAAGTTTTCGTTTTTTTTTTTTTTTTTGTTACACATATTTCGTTTCATCATTTGCTTTAAAACTACCCACGTTTTCTAGGGACGGAAATAATTTAATTCTAACATAATATTAATTCATGTTTATTTAGACAAATATTTATAATAGAAATTACAAACCGAATATTATACAATTTAAAAATAAGTAAACGAATTTCTTATCTCTATATTAATAGAATTGCACGTGTGATATTTATGTGTCTCAAGCTTAAATCTGAGTGATTGTCGGTTAATGCTTATGAACTTGACTTTCTTGTAATAAATAATTGTACCAGAAATTCTTCAGAAAATTTGGTTTCGGTTTCGGTTATAGTGTTACATGATAAGGGCTGTCGCCTGTTCATGTAAGTATAAAAATAGAGAGATTAGTTAAAATGGAAATAAGAGAAAGCAGAAATCGAACCCTGGACATAAGTTTTAAAGAACAATAGGTTTAAATGGAATGTCCAGTAAAATGTTAATTCGGATGAAATAAATAATAAATAAACTATTCAATTGTTAAAAGAATGTGGATAATAAAATATGAGTTAAATAAATTAGATATGTAGGTTAAATTCCTTTGTGGAAACAAACAAGGAAAATAGGTTATTGGGAAATCAATGTCGAAAACGTGCAAAGTCGCGCATGTTGAGACACGTGAATTTTGCTCACGTGGCCGGGATGCATGGAGTTCTCAATATAGCAGGTGGGAGTTAGTTGGTGGGGAGAGTCGGAGAGAGTGGAGAGAGTCAGAGACAGTCAGTGAGAAAACTCAGAGACAGGCGGACGTCTGAAGCGAGACGTCACTTCAGAAACTAAGATGTGAAACTTTGAGTTCTTAATGAGGAAGTCGACCGGTCGTCAGAAAATAAATTCACCATGTGTTTTGGATAAAGCTTATCTTTGTGTTGTGATTTCTACAAAAAGGTAAATTGTATTGTTATTATATGTCTGTGTATAAAATGTCATTACAACAACATCTCTCTCTCTAAGATACAACATCATATGTAATAAGACAAGAACTCTCACTAAGACTCATATTATTAACTAATAAGAACTCTCACAAGAAAAAGCATCACTTATAATAGTCTCTCTCTAAGACTCTTTAATGAAACAAGTATATAACAATAGCTGATTGCATTAATGCAATTTCTTTTTAATCAATAATTTTACTACGAATTCTTCATAATTTGGATTTCGTTTCGATTATAGATGAAGAAAAGTTTTTACATATATATATATATATATATATATATATTTATTAATATTTAATAATTATTATAGTAAAAACATTAATTATGACAGCCCCTTTAAGAAATTTGTTTCTTATCGTTGAGCACTTTCAGTTGAATTAAACGTCGGTCAATTTAGCTCTTATGCATAGATCATCGTATAACGATTAGATCACTCTCTGACTGACGTAGATGAACATTTAAAATTAAAATGTTTAAATTCGACGTTATTTCACGCGGTTAATGGTAGCCGAATGGATTAGGTCTTCGCTAAACCGAGCCAGAGATGTCTCGTGATGCGGGGTTCGAATCGTTCGACTGGTATTAATCGTGACACCCTGCACTGAATATTCCCGAAAGGATTAAACACTTGTGTCTGTAGGTATTTTATAATTATTATAGTAAAAAAATAATTATATATATATATATATATATATATATATATATATATATATAGCAAAAATGGTAATTAGCAAAAACCGGAAGAAAGTGCTCAATACTATTGCAGAGAAAATATGTGTTTTATTTATTTATTACCGTTTTATCTGTTTAGTTACACATGTTTCGGTTGCCGTATCATATTTACGATCCAGCAACTTCGTTAGACTTTACAGAAATGGTTATTATTATTTAGAAATATGATTTTAGAGGAAGCACGAGGAAAAGAAAAAAAAGGGGGAAGGGGGGTCGGACATCGACAATCATTAAGTTATGAGGTTTAAAGAAGATTAGACTGTTTTGGGAGGTTTAGGAAGTTAAGCTAGGCGCGGATAGAGA
Organism: Euprymna scolopes; assembly: GCF_053919585.1. Classification (NCBI taxonomy): domain Eukaryota; kingdom Metazoa; phylum Mollusca; class Cephalopoda; order Sepiida; family Sepiolidae; genus Euprymna; species Euprymna scolopes. Next base: position 96,415,324 of record NC_136503.1, on the reverse strand, counting down.
TATAATGAGGAGGAGGGGAGGTGAGAGATAAAGAGGGCTAAGGAAAGGAGGGGGAAAGAATTTCAATTTTAGGTTTGAAGATTTAATAGATAATATAAGTTGATGGGAGTAAGGCGAGTTTTTAGTTGTTCGACCAGACACCAGAATATATGAAATAGAAAGAGAAAGATGGACAGAGAGAGATAGAGAGAGGGGGAGAGGGAGAGAGATATATATAGAGAGAGAGATAGAGAGAGAGAGAGAGAAAAAAAGAGGAGTTGTGTAGTGGTAAGATGCATTTGGCACGTTAAGGGTTCATTTCAGGTTGTCCATAGTAACTAAGGGATATATATATATATATATATATATATATATATATATATATATATATATATATATATATATATATATATATATATATACAGTGATGATCATATTTATTGGCACGGTAAAATAAAAGTTAAATTTTGTCTAATAAATTCTAAAAAAGGGATTAAATTAAAGAAAATAACAAAGTATATTATGTATTTTTAACTGGCCTTTCCGATGCAGCAATCGGATTTTAGAAATTTAGGATTTTTGGTTTTGGGTTCGATATATATTATATATATTATATATATATATATATATATAAGCTGATATATTATATATATATATATATATATATATATATATATATATATAAGCTGATATAAAACTTTTGCAGTATAATAAAAATAATATCAGAGCGTCTTTATTTACGCTGAACATCTACAGATGCCAACATCTATATGAATGAGCCGGACCTTTGGAATTTCCACAGGTCCGGCTAGTTATTATTATTATTATTATTATTATTATTATTATTATTATTATTATTATTATTATTTTTGTCATATTATTATTATTATTATTATTATTATTATTATTATTATTATTATTATTATTATTATTATGTGCGATTAGCTGTTTACTATCCTCGTCTTGATCATTTTTTTCAACTGACGTAAGCCGTCTTTTTCTAAGTATTGGTTTTATCCGATTCATTAATTTATTTTCCGTCATTTCAAACATACATCGCTTTTCCCCATCTAATTTTGCCCCCAATTGCTTGCATAATTGTAAGTGCACTGTCTTCTCCGGGTGGTTGTGTCTGTTTTATGCTGTTTTGGGCTAGTTTAATGCACTGACTTATTATCTGGTTTATTGTTTCGTTTTCTTGTCTACAGAGTCTGCATTTGGCGTTTTCTTTTGTTTTGTCGATCCTGGCTTTTATGTTGTAGGTCCAATCGCCGTATTATGTGAGGCTGTTATTAGAGATTTCATTTTTTTTCTGTTTAGGTTTCCTTTTTGTAGCGATAACTAAGTGTTTTTGTTAGTCTCACCTTGTGACATCTTTATGGAACGCCTATGTTGCTGTTTAACTTTCCTGTTTCATCGCATGCCTCGACTGTTTTTATTCTGTCTTGATTGCCTTTTCTAATGTTTCTTGCTGCGATTATTATTGTTTCAGTGTTCTTAATTATATATCTTTCTTATTTTTTGTGTCATTCACACAGTCAGCTTTCTAGTTCCACCGCACCCTTCCTAATGAGCCAATGAGCAGACACTTACAGGACAAAATCCCAGTTGACCTCCTTCCTTAGTGTTTGCTATTTTAGAGGGGAGCGTAGATATCTAGCGTTCTGCCCTACTTTAAACTAGGTTAAATGTGTGTTTTTTTCATGTTCTTTTTATACAGAGTAGTCCCGTTCCTTCATTTTTCCTTTTAAAACAGAGTCGGTCAGCCACACCCATTGGTTGTAATGAGTTTCCTAGTATTCTGGTCGAGATTCCTTAGGTCTTCTTTGTCCAACTTATAAACAGTCCATGTGATTATACTTTTAATTAGGTTTCCACTATATAGTATAGTTTATGGGATTTTTCTGTTCTTCTAAGCTCTTTCTTTCCCATTTTCTCTCTCACTGTTGCTTTGATTTTGTCTGCTTCCAAAACTTTTAACTAATTGTAGCTATCATGTTTACTCTTGTGCCTACATTTCCATTTGGTTTGGTAGTTACATACCTTTCGTTGCATCAAGATCAGGAGTGCACGCTTCTCCATACGAGATTTCTTTCGGATACCCTGGCCGTAGATTCTGGCCGTGTTTATTAGCGTCTCTGTTTTTTTTTGTTGTTTTTGCAAACAGTTTAAATTCATCCATGTACCTTAGGTGGTTAATTATAAACACTAGAGTATCACAACTCCTCGCATGAGCCTGATGAATCCTAGCGTTTTTGAAACGCGAAATATTCTGTGTAGCTTAATTGCCATACATATTTTATAACTTACTATATATCTTTATATATATAATTATTATTAATTAGTTGATAGCATTTAATTATTAGCTTTGTTAGTAACAATGGTTCAGTTCGATATAGCATTAAATTCATAAGTCAACACTTCATAATTTTTAATTATTATTTTTCTAACAGGAAAATGAAAGTTAAAATATTGTGTATGATTTCATGAAGCATTTATGATTACAGACTAGACGTTTTATGGGTAGTGAAAATAATATATCCTGGTGTTAAGTGGGGTCGGTGGGAGTAATTATTTCATAGAGGGAAAAATACGAACAACTTTCTCTGTAGGTCCTGACGATAGTATTGATGATGCTCTTAGGATGGATTATAACATTTTATCATAACGAATAAATATTGTGACTCGGCGTTCTATAGTTACATAAGATGGTGGATAATAGTTTGGACATATTCAATTAGTATGTGACATCTGTTATTGCAAACCTACGCTAATTTGGTACAAAGGGGAGTTTCTGAATTCAAATTATAGGATTAACAGCATTTTAATTATTAGGTTAGTATGCAATAATAGTCAATTTTGATTGAATTGTTAAATCACAGTTTATAATTTTAAATTACATATTAATTAATTATAATTAATGATGGTTTAAAAAAATTTTAGTTGCATACTAAACCGGGAATGCATTTATTTGGGCGCCATATTATAAAAGTTTTCGCTTGGGATGTTATGGATAATTTACTCTTTTTTATTGCATTTTCACCCCAAACCAAAACACATTGCCACTTTGTTGTAGGGGGCTACTATCAAGGACATAAGTATCAGGGGTACTGTGTAAGAAGTTGGGCAGGAAGGTGTCTGTTTACGTTACACTTGAACTTCTGCATGTCAGTACAGTCGGGGAAACAGGGACCCGGAAGGGAATTCCAAAGTTTAGCTGTTCTGTGGAAGAAACTACTGGAGTAGAAGGCTCTCTTGCATCTAGGGATCTCTACTGTGAAGGGGTGGGATTTAGCTGCTTGTCGGATTTGTCGAGGGTCATTACTTTGATTCAGCAAGTTTTTATTATTAACGAATAATAACTAACTTTTAATTTAGAATTAGGAAACGGGTGTTGTTGTGTAGTTTGAAGCTTGCAGCATTGCCATATTTAACATAGCTATTTACGGTCCCTATATGCGTTTAGATAATGAAGTGACCCTTTTGTTTTCCGGATTACTAAAATTATTTAAGGATTTGTTCAAATTAGTAACTGTTTCTCAATTTTTTTAAACTAGAATTGTTCTCTGGAAAAAAAAAACCCAACCTTTTCTAAATAAACTATATCTTTAATTAAACATTTTTTCGCGTAGCGGACGATCATTATACTCCCCACAGCTAAGTTCTTTATTGTTTTATTATTTTCGTACGTTAACTCGATTTGTCTGCTTTGGTTGAAAATGGCAATGCTGTTATGCTCAATATAAGCCTCCGCTAGGCATCCATGACGGATAGCATTCAGGTAATCTTTTCATAGTTTAATCTCACATTTCTCGAGTTAGGATACGTAAAATAAAATACATTTTCACTCAAAATGAATCCTCATATTCGAATATTAACACGAGAAACATTTTTAATGTCAGCACGGAATTACTTCGTAATTTCCTCACGATTACCTCACGACCCCTCTTAGTGATTTGACCGAAATAGCTTTGTGCTCGTGTAAAATCTATTGTGTCTTCCTTTAAGATCAAACTTCGTATTCTCATCTCCCCAAGGTACAGTTCTGTTAGATTGATCCGAAGTATATCTACTTAAGCAGGTACAGATTCCTATTGTTAACCGATCCACTTTTTCCTTTCCTTTCTTTTTTTTATTTGTACAAAATGGAAGATAGGGTTTCCTGACATTTCGGGTTCGATTGTTTGCATCTTCGGAGAAGAACGAAAAAGTTTCCGCGAGAAGAACATCCACGGGGCAACACGTTGATTTAACACATCATTTAGAAGGTGTAACATGAAAAATAAAAGAGATAAAAACTGGATTTCTGAAGTTACGTCCATTAAATAAATGCATATTTTTTACAAGGTGATCACCACTTATCAAGGCCCGGAAATCACTCAAGGATAAGGGTTATTGCATGTACAGTACGTTAGTGTGAGGGTTTAATAAAAATGTCTACTTAAGGGGGCGGTTCATCAGGAATTTGTTTACGTTGGACTTGAAGACATCCATGTTGTAGTCAAGTGGGAAGCAAGCAGAGGGAACAGAGTTCCACAGGCGTGCAGATCTAAGAAAGAAGCTTTGGTCATGCATCTAACAATTTAAGTGAAATTTAGAACTGTAATATGAAAAACTGATGGACAGCAACTTATATCAAAACAAAACAGATATCATCAACTTAATCAACCCCAAAACAATATTACTTATAAAATATGCGTGACGGCCCAAAAGTTAAACTTTAATTCAAGTGATAATTAAGGCTATGAAAAGAGAATATTCTTTTTATTACTTTGATTTTCTACCAATATAAAAGCAAGGTACGGCCAACGAGTGACTACTGTTGCAACATCTAAACCGGAGCTGCTTGAAGCAATTTATTCTGCGTTGACAGAGTTCGAAATAGATTCCGTAGCTTAGTGGGGGGTGCCCTTTTCTCTTCCCAGCAACCTCTTTCCCACAGAAGAGACGTTGCAAGTTTCTCTCTGCTTTATCGTTATTTTTATGGCAAATTCTCCGCTGAGCTTCAATCTATGCCCCCCCCCGCCAAACTTTCACGAAAACCCCTCGTCCAGCTGAAACCACTGTCAGTAATGTCCCCACTCTTTATCTGCGCCTAAATCAAAATGTAGATTCAATGAACAAAGCTTCTTTCTTAGAAGTGCACTCCTGTGGCATTCTCTTCCGTTTGCCTGTTTCCCACCTAACTACAACTTGGATGTCTTCAAGTCCAACATAAACGAGCCTGTAGAACTCTCTTCCGATTGTTTGCTTTCCAGCTGACTAAAATCTGATTGTCTTCAAGTCCAACGTAAACAAGTTCTTGATGAATCGTCCCCCTAAGTAATCCAATTTACAAAATTCCTACTACCTTTACTACGCTATAATCATATTGACTAATGAAGACCCATTAACTCTTTTCCTTGAGTGGCCTTCGGACCTTTATAGATGGTGATTCCTGTGTAAAAAAACGATTCTCGGGTATATATCCGACACAGTAAGGCACAGTTAATCAATCGAGAACCACATCAATCTATCTAAAAACATATACGATATTACCTGATATATACTCGAGAGTAAAAAAAACAATGAAAAGAATATTCTCTTGTCATAGCTCTACTCATAACATATGCGTGACGGATAAAAGTGAATGCTATTTTTTTCTTAATTGTGACAAACATGAGGTAATTATTACTCTTTAGCACGATAAGATAGTGATGTTTTCCTGACGGTTGAAGGTTCAATCCTCGGTGTGGGCGACCGAAAAATATAATTGCGTATTACTATGGATCTTTATCAAATTATAGATGACGGAACGAGAACATGCTACCGCCGTGAAGCAAAAGTAAGATTCTCCGTGCAGATTCTCCAGTTTGGCAGGAAAGTTTTCGAGTTCGACAAGGTTCAACTGAAGAATATCGGAGATTTACTCGGCAGAAGCGTTGTGAAAATGGCGCTCAAGAGGAGAACAGTTGTTTGAAGAAACCGAAAAATTCATATAACTATTCTTTATCTCAAAATTTAGAAAACGTGACATTCTTATTACTAGCGAGGGGTACCTGGCGTTGCCCGGGTGTTTGGAAGTGTGTGTGGTTTTGGGTAAATAAAAAGAAAAGTCATTGGTTGTTAAAAAAAAACAACGCCTTTACACGCAGTTGGAAAATAGTAAAGTGTGAAAAAAACAACAGGTGACCGTTTTTGACGAGTTATTGACGTCAACTTTGAGTGCGAGACAGTGTTTTATTTAACGCGAGTCTGTTTTTTTATACGAAAAAGCTTAATGCACATGCGGTGATGGTAAGCGATAGTTATTCAGCAGTTAACATTTTCTGCGGGACAGTTTTTAATGAGGTCAATAAACCGGTTTATTTGTTTTTAACTAACTTTGGAAAAAATAGCTCCCTGTGTCTTGTCTTTGGAAAAAACAACTCCTGTGTCTCGTCTCGAAATGAAAGCAACCGTCTGATATGACGAAGCCGACATTGACCAAACGTTGCATAGCTTTCTAAAGACCACTGGCCGTGGGCCAGTAGGTATTTATTTGCTCCCCCACCGAGCTAATTAGGCACAAGGCCAATTTTTAATGTGAGGAGTGAAGCGAGGGGGGAAGGGAAAAAGGGGACCACCTCCCGAGAGGTGGGAAATGGGAGCTGGTTAAAGGTCAGGCATGTGAGGTTGCCCCCACATCTGGTCTTTGCTAGTCATAGCTTGCAGTATCTGCCGGAACAGATGGTATTAATTTGCTCCCCCTCCGAGCAAATTAGGCACACGGCCGATTTTTAATGTGAGGAGTGAAGGGGAAATGGGGACCAACTCCCCGGGGAGTAGGGGAGCTGGATAGTGACAATTGGTATGAAGGGTTGCCCCTACATTGACCAAGGTCTTATATGTGGGATCGCCCCCACATATGGTCTTTGCTTGCAGTATCTGTCAGAACAGATGGTATTTATTTGCTCCCCCACCGAGCAAATTAGGCACAAGGCCAATTTTTAATGTGAGTAGTGAAGGGAGGGGGAAGGGAAAAGGGGACCAGCTCCCGAGAGGTGGGAAATTTGAGCTGGTTAAAGGTCAGGCATGTGGGGTTGCCCCCACATCTGGTCTTTGCTAGTCATAGCTTGCAGTATCTGTTCCGACCGATACTACACTTTGATCTTGTCGCCCGGGCCCCGGAGGGCGCGCGGGCAAGTGGCCGTTGGCCAGTATTTCGAATCGAGCTTCGCTTTTTTATATACCGAAAAACGAATGCAACACGTGTAGATCCGAAAATGTCGAATAATTAACGTTTCAAAATCGGACAAATTAAATAGAGAGGCGACCACCGTTGTTAAGTCACACATATTATCATTTAGACGTGATATAAAAAGTTTTAAAAATGAGCGACGGCCTCGAGAATCCGCCGGAAAAAAGGCTTTTGAAGACATACACAAAAAGCGAACACACATACACACATATATTTTCGCTTTTATATATATAGATGGCAGACGGAACAAGAATAAAGTACCAAATTCAAACTAAAATGACATAGTTTTTAGAATTTAAATGCGATCAACAACAATACGATTTCAAGCTATATTCTGGCAGGTAAGGAAAATTGCATTCCAATTTTTTTATAAATGGACTAAACACAATGTTATTGCGATCTTCTCGAAATGTTATTTAAAACTTAACTGCGACAGACAAGCAACAATGCGCTCTTTTTTAAAAATGTTTTTAAAATTATATTGTTACAGACTAACAACAATGCTATCTTTTTAAAGTTGAACCATTATAGACACGATAAAACTAAAACTAATATTATAACTAATAAATTTATAACGAATAAAATTATATATAAGCATAACTATAAAATTATAACTACGTATTTGATACGCGTTTTATTTTAAAAATCAAGCAACATTTCTTTCACGGAGAACAGAACCCTGGCGTTCATATCGCGTTTGCCAACGCCTTCGTCGGGCATTTAAAAATAACACCACTAACAACAACATACGAATCTTTTATTGTGTTTTCTCTAATTAAACATCATAGCGAAAAAACACAAAAAATAATATTCTGAGGATGGAGTAATATTTTTTTATTTTCATAATATTGCGTTGTATTTTGGCTTTAAAACATATTAAATACGATTTTTTTCTTAGATAAAATAATATTTCAAAATTTGCATGATAGACCAAAGTCAGTATTGTAAATATAATTTTGACAGACTAAAACAATGATATTATTTGTCATTAAACATTTTCTGATAAAAGAAAAATATATTACAAGCTTCATCAATTAAAATCAGTTGTGTAAATTTAATTGAAGCAGACCAAACACAATGCTAATTAAACAAAATTTAACAGATTCAAACTTTAGCATCATCCACCATTGTCAATATTATTTTAAAGTTACATTTGCAGATTCAAAAACGTTTTTTTAATTCAAAACTTAATCTTCACAGACTAACAGCAATGCTATTCAAGAAAAATTGAATTTACCAACAAGTAAAATTATATTTCTGATTCAAGCAAGGTGAACTAAAGTTTATATTAGTTTATCTCTTAATTTTGACAGGCCCTGTACAATGCTATCCTACCCATTGAACGTTACAGACAATAGAAAATGATATTGTAAACTTTAGCATTAAAAACTAAAGTTACGATATTTTATATCTTAATTAAGGCAGACAAAATCAATGCTATTTTTTTTTAATTTCAGGCAGGAGAAAATTATATTTAAAACTGTAGTATACCCAACCATAGTTAATATTATGATGAACAGCAAAGTTAAAAAAATTAGTACGCAAAGTTAAGATATTGGAAGTAGACTTGGTGTACCTAAATATGGAATGCTACTCATTAAACATGAAACGAAATACAACATCCTACGCAAATAATATATTTTCCAAAAATATTTTAGTTTAACATTTATTGTGCTATCAGGAATGAATGAAAATAATATACTTTCATTTTTTACATTTCTGTAAATAGTTTTTCGCCGTAACTCTTGTGTTATCACGAAAAAAAACCCTGCTTACTTACTGTTATACCGGCCTTCCTTGAACAGAGAAATTTACACCGAATAGCACTATAAATAGCGCTAGTAATTCCAACAACGGTGAGAGAGATGCGACTGCACTTCAACTGCTAGCCGACTGCCCAGCGGATATACACGCTTTCCTATCTTTGTACATTATTGTAAATAAACGTGTTCCTTAACCGAACCTCGACTTGATTGTTCTTATTTTTATTGTTGTTCCACGACACAACAGATTAGCGACAAGGAATCGAAACGACCATCACTGAAGAGATTCACCAAAAGTGATAGAAATAAAGATTCGTAAAATATTTATAGCAGAACACCTTCGTTATTTCAACAGATATTTTAATACGCAAGGATTAACAGCGAATTAATTACCACAATCGTAATTTGGCGACGAAAAAAAAAACTGTTGCCAAAATCTATTGACAAAAAACGCGAATGTTGTCAATTATTTAATGATTGAAGACACTTACCAAGTGTATTAGAAAGGGGAAAAGGGTTCATTTTTTCTTCACCAGAAGCCATTTTTCCTACGGTAAGCATTTTCTTCTGCAAAGTTAAATGTCCAAAACCAACAAGCAAATACCGTGTAAGATTATCGTTATTTTGATAACATCTGGGATTCGAAAAAAAAAAAAACACGCTTGACTTTTGTAAGAGGAAAAGAGACAGACCGTGAAAAATAATTATTCGCGTACGTCATTTGCGCTTAGCAAACACGTAAGGAATCAAGTAATTTTTTTTGCAAAAAGCAAAGAAGGTAAAAAAAACTAAAAGTTTCCCCATACGAATACGTCGGATATTTAAAGCGACGGATTTTATTTTTGCTACGTAAAAACGCGCGCAAATCAAAAAATATTAAACAAATGTTATTTCGCTGCATTGTTTCTAGTAAGACTAGAAATATGACGTTCAACAAATTAAGTTACAAAAGATCTGCTAAACTGTTGTTCTTCAAACAAAAGAATTGGGAAAGAAAACTTGGTTGATTTTTTTTACTAAGGAATATTTCTTTAATACAAGCGTAAATTGTAAACTGAATTCGGATGATGGATGCGAAATTCAAAGATTCACTGTTGGAATTGTTCCAATTCCAAGCAGAGCAAAATCTCGCGTTGCAAAAGCAACAAATTCAACAAAAAGTAGAAAAAGAAGAGATATTTAAACAACCATGTGAAGAAAAAATGCTTCAACAACAGAAACACTTCGAGGAAATATTGATGAAAACACAGGAGGAACAAAGAAAAATTCTTGAGGCGATACAGTTAAATAAAACGGGCGATAATCATAACGCATTTTCTCAAAAAACTGTGTGGGCCGCTATTGAAAATTTCAATTATAATCCAGAAGACGATGTCACTTTCGTCCAGTACTATAGACGATATGAGGATATTTTATATCGGATTGTGGTACATGCTCAGGCGCGAAAAAAGTTAGGATTTTGCTAAGGAAATTGGGAACAGCCGAGCAGACAAAGTTCGTGAATTTTATTAATTCAAAAAGACCAATGAGTTGAGCTTCCAAGAAACAGTTACGCTACTTACAGAACTGTTTTCTGCAAAAACGTCTTTTTCCATAGGCGATATAAATGTATGAATGTTACTAGAAGAGAGGAAGACAACTACACTACTTATGCAAGTATAGTGAACAAGCATTGCGACGATTTTTAAACTGAAGGAATTATCAGCAGATAATTTTAAATGTTTAATATTTGTGCAAGAGCTGATCTTAAATAAAGACGCTGAAATTAGGCGTCGTGTTTTAAATAAACTCAAAAACGAACCGAATTTAAAACTACAAAACTTAACGGAAGACTGTGAACGGTTTATTGCGTTGAAACAAAACCGTCTTGCCATAGAGGAAATAGGAGGGCCGCATATTAAAAAGATCTATCCAAAAATTCGACTTCAAAAATAACCAGAGAAAGAAACAGGGAAAAGATCCACCTGGACCATGTTGGAGGTGTGGAAATAAACATTGGCACAATGAGTGTCCCTACAAATTCAAACAATGTGACAACTGCCACCAGAACGGACATGAAGCATCGCATCGTAGAAAAAATCTGGTAGAACGACATCCATTTTTTAAAAAGAAAGTAATGCTACAGCTTGATAGTGGGCCTGACATTTTCATTATTGATGTACAGACATGGAAGAGGCTTAGGAGACCCACTATGATTAAATAAAATAAAACGGCGAGCAGCGTCAGTGGCGAAAAAATTACATTCGAAGGAGAATTCTTGACGAATATTTTTTCCAGAACAGGGCCGAAAAAGCAAGAATTTATGTCATGCAAAAATCAAACAACCTCTTTGGAACTGATCTGTTCGAAAAGTTTAGACTATGGGATCTGGCTTAAAGCTCATTTTGCCAAAAGGTTGAGGATTCGAATGTGGAGGCAGAAAAACTTAAGAGGGAGTTAAAACAGAATTTCTCAGACGTATTTTCAGGCGGTTTGGGAAGGTGTACAAAAGCGGTAGCAAAATTTGACGTAAAAGTAAATGAACAGCCAGTGTTCAGAAAGAAAAGAAATGTTCCATACGCCACTATAGAACAGATAGACGGTGAATTAGAAAGACTCGAAAACATGGGTGTCATCGGAAAAATTGATCACAGTGAGTGGGCTGCACCAACGGTGTACATGCAAAAGAAGAGTAAGGAGATTCGGGTTTGCGCCACTTCGAGACAGACTTAAACAGGGCATTATAAGATCACAATTATCCTCTTCCGAGCCCTGAAGAGATATTTGCTAAACTGAGTGGAGGGACATATTTTTCTAAAATCGACCTCAGTGACGCGTACTTACAAGTTCCAGTTGATGAGGAGTGTTCAAAGCTGCTATGTATTAATACCCATAAGGGATTGTACAAATTCACCAGACTTCCTTTTTGGGTCAAAGTCGCCCCTGCGATTTTTCAGCAAATTATGGGCATTATGTTAAATGGGTTTGATTTCGCAGTAGGGTACCTGGACGATGTGTTAATGAAAAGAACAATAACAAGCACATGTAAACCAAGTATTCAAAAGGGTCCAGGTTTATGGATTTAAAGTAAAACAGGAAAAATGTACATTTTTCATGGAGAAAATGAAATACGTGGGGCAAATCATCGATAAACATGGAAAAAAGCCGGATCCAGATAGATCGAGTGCAATAAAGAATATGCCTGCTCCAGAAAATATTGCGTCTTTACAAAGTTCCTTAGGTTTGGCAAATTACTACAATGTATTTGTGCCAAATATGCATAAACTAAGGTGGCCTTTAAATGAACTGTTAAGGAAAACCCAAAAATGGGTTTGGACGCAAGAGTGCGAAGAAGCATTTCGGGAAATTAAAGAGACTTTAACGTCTGACTTGTTTTTGCCACATTATAATGCCAAGCGTGAAATAATAGTTGCAAGCGGTGCCAGCTCTTATGGCATAGGAACATGCATTTAACACAAAATGGATGATGGAAAAGTGAAACCCATAGCACATTCATCCCGATCACTTTTGCCAGCCGAAAAGAACTACTCGCAAATTGAAAAAGAGGCGCTAAGCATTATATTCGCGGTAAAGGAATTTCACCGTTTCCTGCACGGTAGGCAATTTCTGTTACAAACAGACCACAAACCATTATTAACGATTATCGGATCAAAAAAGGGACTACCACAACATACGACGAATAGACTCCAAATACGGGGTACCATACTTCTGAATTATAATTTTCAAATGGCGTATGTATCATCTAAAAATTTAGTCATGCAGACGGGTTATTGGAGGATATGGTAATAGCAGCCATTCAAACGGAAGTTGAAGTAAAAAATACATTATGTGACACAATAAGAGAACTTCCAGTAACGCTTGATGAGATTAAGAGTAAGGCAGAGGTGGACGAATTTATTATACGCACGAAAGAAAGGATCAACAATAACGAACTGGATGAAGACATTTATTCAATTTGCGATAACGCCCTGTTATATAGCGACAGAGTCGTTATTCCTGCGACAATACAAAAAAGAATGCTCAAGGAATTCCCTGTAGGACATCCAGGTATATCAAGAATGAAAAGCCTTATGCGCTGTTTCGTTTATTGGCCAAACATGGATAAGGATATAGAAGGAAAAATCAGGGAGTATAGAGGATGCTCTTTAGCTATTTCTTTTTTTATGGCGGCTTCAAATAACCAAAGGTTTTTGACCAATCAGAAAAAAAGGTTAATTATTCTTTTTTTGTTATTATTCTTTAAAGTTTATTATCATTTATATATAGATACATTTTTATTTTTAGTTTATATTTAACTAGCGGGGGTACCCGGCGTTGCCCGAGTGTTTGTTTCCGGGACGGGGGGAGGAAGTTTTAAAAAATGTTATGGTAGGTAAGTAGGAAAGATCAAACCCGGAGTCATGAGTAAAAGTAGGAAAATAAAGTGTGAAAAAAAAAACATCTGCAAAATTAACAGTTCGGCCACCAAGAAAAGTCCATTCCAGTTGTTTAGGACAAAAAAAAAACCACTACGCCACAGAGCACTGCAGCTTAGTTTAGTGATTTTAAATAACTTCACATGAAAGAACTACGAAGCCAAACCGGTGTTCTCTTCTCAACTGTTCCTTGTGAACGATCCCCAAACGGTGTTAAGTGGTGGCAGGGGGAGGAGGAATTTATTAGAGAGAAAATATTTTACCACTTCCATTGATCTTAACCGATTTTGGCCGTGAGAAAAAGTATAGAAATCTAAGATTATCGAGGAATATGAGAAATAATAAGCCTATAACACACCTCAGATATTGTTCTGCCGTTTGTGCATATTATATTTGCATGAAATATCTTGATTTTTAATCCTATTAATGTCAAAATCAAACGGGAAAAATGAGGTCATTTTATTTATATAGAAAGAAGAGAAGATAAAAATATCAGAAATACGACACCACATTGTAATAGGTATATTTAGCACTTTTTAATTACTCTGTGCCAAGGCCATCGTTGGCAACGTCAATACTTCATCCTGAAATGCGTGCAATATAACCCGGATGTAAGAAAAACAGATCAGCCGGTCACTGGTGTGTGATCGACCAACGTGTTACACTAAATGTCATAGAAATGGTCCCATGATGATGTGGCGATGAGACAGTCAAGAGGGTCTGAGTATCAAGAGGAAACTCATACCTGAGATGTTGGATGTGCGTGAGTGACTCCTTCATTCGCTCAAGATCACTCTGGTAACATTCTGGTTAGAACCTTCTTCGTCTTCAGGCTCGCCTCGTTCTTTAATGCAGACATTTAAGGTAGACAAAAAAAACGACGCACGACACAATGGTAATATATGAGAAATATTATTAACTAATTATTTATTATTTTTTTTACAAGAAAATCATAAGATAGTTTACAAAAACAAGTAATAATTACCTTTCACAATTAAAACTAAATAAAGTTAACTAATGCTGAAGGAGGGATTAGTTGGCCAAATCGCGGTAAAACAATAACAACCATCATCATCATCATCATCATGACCAGCTGCTTGGCCGGATCTTCCGGGATCTGAGATGCGCCGCTGTATAACTCATGCTCTCTAATGATTAAAGTCATGACAACAGGACAATGTGACTCTTCCTCTCAAAGGTTACCTGTCTTCCATCAACTGGCTCAGATATTTAGGTTCACAATCGTATTGTATACTATCTGCTGGATTTACGTGGATCTAGGTCGTCTTTGCTTATGCGTCCGTGTCGTGGAGTCCATAGCAATACATCACTCATTAATCCATGCTTGCTTCTCAGAAAGTGACCGGTAAATCGTAGGCGTCTCTCCCTGATTGTATTAAATATGGCAGGCAATGGAAGGCAACGGATAAATGACTAACTATCCCTATCCCGTCGCGGGCAATCACCTCAAATAGCCCAGAGGATGAGTTGGCTTAAACGTGGCGAGACACGAACGACTATAAAGACAAATAAAGATTAGAAAGAATGCATGACAAATGAAACATATACAGGGTGGGTGGAACGATAAAATTGTCGCCCTAAACAAAGCAACACTACAACTGTATTTGAAAACTTTTATTAAAAAAATCAATTCAGAAAACTTGATTATGTAGTAGAGTTGGCATATATTCAATGTAGGAACCTTCGGTCTCAAATATTTCCACGATACCAATCCGGAAGTTGAAGCATACTTTTTCCACAAACCTTGGCGGGAGCTTGGCAAATACTCGGCAAATGGGGACAACCAGTCTGGCTATGGTGTTATGGGAGGTCATATTGGTGATATCATCGACTTATGATCAAACGAGGTAGTCAGCGGGTTAAAATCGGGGGAAGAAGAGAAGCTAGTGAGAGAAGAGTACAATTTCGTAGCTCTCCTTCTAAAGCTAAGCGTGTGACTCTTTGGACTTTTGAGCCGGCGCCGAGTCTTGCTATCACACCAAGGGTCTGCCAGCGGCCAACCGATTGATCGAGGGGACTACCATACTAGCGACTAAATACTTTTTTCTTTTGAAATCTCGACTCTATAATAATACCTACGAAATCTGGACGAATTAAAATATAATATTTAAGCATATTTTACGCCCATGAAAAGCGGCCAACCCCTGTGCGCTGCTCATTTTTATAAAACGCATGATTGTCTGTCTTCATATTTTTAAACCCCTGATAGGATTTTTATGGACTATACTTTTATGGGGCTTTAGCCGGTTGCAATTATTACTAAATTTAAAGAACCCGTTAAACATTGTCTACGTTTATTTTAGTTTGTTTTTAATGTTTAATTTTTGATCTGTTTATATCCGTGGCATGTTGGTAGAGTGGTAACGCCACCAGCTTTTAATGTTTCGGTTTTTATCTAGTTACTTTTTTTCACTTTTGAAAGCACGACTTTAATAATATGCACGAAATTTGGATATATAAAATGGTATTTTATATCTATATGCTTAGATCTTTGGTTGATTATCGTGTTCTGTGCTAAGACTATACTGGCTTGATTATCACAATTAATTACTACGGGGCTTGTAATCAATTCTGGCTCCAAAATAGTCTTCAGGATATTTTTAAGGTAGAGTGCTTCCCGGGTCGTGTGTGTGAGCGCAGTGGAAGCGTGCTGGGCCCATAACCTCTAGAAGTGTATGCCATTTCTGAGTTTCAGAACAGTTTCAGATGGTTCGCTGTTACACACAAGTCCTGGGAGGTGACTTGTTTGTAGTAGACAGTTCCACAGAACAAAATATTCTTACCGTGTCGAAACCCGGGAAAGAACATGTGAAATTGCTCAAGAAAAGGTTTAATATTTATGAAACAATTCTGGTTTCTGATTGGTTGGTAGCAGAACGTGAATTAATTTGATTCGCCAGTCCTTAGCAGCATCGTTTATAAATAGAATCTTCCGACTGTGTGGGATCATACCTCATTAACCTCAAAATATTGCAACATCAAAATATCATATTTAAGCGCATTTTACACCCGGGCAAAGTCGGGCGTCCCCTACTAGTAAACGGAACTTGGAGCATGCCTTTTCCACAAGTCTCGACGAATACTCGGCAAATGGAGACGATCAGGCTGGCTTTGGTGTTATCGACGTATTACCAAACGATGTAGTCGAGCGGGTTTCGGTCTGGTGGAGAAGAGGGGCTAGTTAGAGAAGGGTACATATCGTATTCTGGAGCTAAGCCTGGGCCTTTTTGGACGTTTTGCACAGTGTCTTGCTGTCATATCCAGCCCCAACTAATTAAGGTCCACTTTGGATATTGTCGTCACTTGAAACCACTTCAAAAGCCATAACCGTAACCGTAAATTTTGTTTTCATCACCCTGACCATGTCCCTGCTGTTCGTGGTAATTCAACAATGTATTTTAAAGGTGTTGGCAATGGTCCTGTTTTTATAACTTGGATCGGTAGAGAGCATGAGTTGTACAGTGGCACATCTCCGATCTCACTCGTGTAATATTTGGTCACTTTCAGACATGATAAAAGTCCCCCCATCGCTCTTCAGATTTGTGCACAACTGGCCAACTGTAAAAACAAAATCGGTTTTTATCACACGACAATGGAATCATGTCGTCTTTCTTAGGGTTACAATTTTATCGTTTAACGTTTTATATTATATGTGCCATAGACAATTTTATGTTTCGCAGTCTGCTGGCATATGAACGATTAATGTTTTACATTTAAGCGACAAAATAAAAAGAAAAGTGTGAGAAAACAAATAAAGTGCATTTTAGATATTTATATGGCACAGGGAAGGAAGCTTTTTTTCCAACGAAGTTGTTAGTACCTTAAGTGAACACGTAGTACAAATTTGTACGTCACAAACCGATGGGAATTATGTTTCAAGGAAGGCAGTCCATACAAAATGAGAAAGTGGTTTAAAAGTTTACTAAAATATTCCAAACTTACACGTGATTCAAAATAATAAGCTATTACTCACGCAAGTGTGACTGGCGAAAGCAAAGGTATTTCAAAACCACACCAGGCAAATGCAATATAATGTAGCCTCAAAAACAGGAGTGACATACAAATTGAAAATATATTTTTAGCTTGAACTTGGCATTGTAATAGAAATCACTCTCGCAAACGACCTCGTGTTTGCTTAGACTGTAAAATGCCAGCAGAAAATATAGGAAAAAAACATAGTTTGTAAGTCGCTCATTGGTGAACGTATACCATTAATTTGCATGTGTACACAATTGTTAACAGTAAAAACGGACGAATTCTAAAGCGGGGGCGTTCAGTGAAGTTTTTCGTGGGACAGCTTAAAACGAGAATGATAATGAACGGTGGAAAATAATATCGAATACACGAGGATTTGTTGCAAGTTGAGAGAAGAATGGAAAAAAGAATTTCATGCGTTGTATCGACAAGAGAACGGTTTGACACCGGCATTTTTTTTACCTTTCCATTTTATAGACGCACAAAATAGAATAATAAACGGATGATGTACGAAAGAAACAATATTTTAAACTTAAGTGTGAAAAACTTAAAAAAATGCTTCTCTAAACAAGAGTATGCCATATGAAAGAACCATTATTTCAAATGATGTTTTTTCCTAAAAAAACATGCAACATGCAGAGAAAAAAATCAATATTTCAAACTTACGTCTGATAAACAAAATAAGATGTTGTTCTAAACCAATTATAATACTTTTTAAACAAGGGTGTGATATACGAAAACTATTCTTAAACTTCCGTGACAAACCGTATAGAGTGCTATTCTAAACAAGAGCGTGACACGGAAAAATATTAGAAACTGATGTGTGACAAACCAAATAAAATGCTCTTCTAAACATAGCTGTGGCATACAAAGAATATTTAAAACTCGTGCGTGAAAGTAATAAACTATCAAGATTGTGATATACGAAAAACATGTCAAACATACGGATGTAACACACTAAATAAAAACTAACCCTAACCCTAACACACAAAATAAAAACTAACCCTAACCCTAACACACCATATAAAAACTAACCCTAACCCTAACACACCAAATAAAAACTAACCCTAACCCTTACACACCAAATAAAAACTAACCCTTACCCTAACCCTAACACACCAAATAAAAACTAACCCTAAACCTATCACACCAAATAAAAACTAACCCTAACCCTAACACACCAAATAAAAACTAACCCTAACCCTAACACACAAAATAAAAACTAACCCTAGCCCTAACGCACCAAATAAAAACTAACCCTAATCCTAACCCTAACAAACCAAATAAAAAACTAGCCCTAACCCTAACACACCAAATAAAAACTAACCCTAACCCTAACCCTAACGCACCAAATAAAAACTGACCCTAACCCTAACACACCAAATAAAAACTGACCCTAACCCTAACACACCAAATAAAAACTAACCCTAACTCTAACACATAAAAAACTAACCCTAATCCTTACATACTAAATAAAAAACTATTCTAAACAAATCTGTGACACAGGAAACATATTTTGTGTGACAAACAAAATAGAATGCTCTTCTAATAAAGGATGTGACATATCTACGAATATTTTAAATTTACGTGTGCCAAACAAAAATTACTTTCCTAAACAAATATGTGACTTACAGAAAAAACATTTCAAACTTACGTCTGATAATCCAAATTAGATGTTGCTCTAAACCAAATTTCTTGACGAGGGTGTGATATACGAAAGAAACATTTCTAACCTATCGTGTTACAAACACTATTGTGTGCTATTCTATGCAAGTGTGTAACATAAAAAAAAAACGTATTTTAAACTTTAGGATGACAAACCAAAAAGAATTCTATTCTAAACAAGGCCGTGACATAGAAAAATATTTTACACTTACATGTGAAAAAACAAATAAAAAAATATTGTAAACAAGGCTGTGACACACAAAAAAAATATAATACACTGACCTGTGACAAACCAAATAAATTACGATTCTAAACATAGATGTGGCATACAAAAATACAATACAATGGCATACACAAGACAAATACAATTCTGCCTCCAAGACAGAGGTTACATATCAATGAAAAATATATTAAACGTACAGACTATATATAAACTGGTGAAATACTGTTGCTAACTAGGGCGTGGCACACAAAAATATTCTAATCATAGCTGTGGCATACAAAATTTCAAACTCACCCGTGACAAACTAACATTCAAGTGTCACACTTCAATTAAAATATTGTTTCTTTCGTACATCACCTGTTTATATTTTATTTGTTTGTGTCCATAAAAGGGAAAGGTGACAAATAAAAAATAAAAAAAAAACTGGCAGTGGCAAACCGTCCTCTTTCCGATACAACGCATGAAACTCGTTTTCCCCATTTTTTCTACACATAATCTCTTAATGTCTAATATGTGTAGAAAAAGCGGGTCATCCTTCGTAGGGATGTGATGTCCCTCAAAAAATAAAGTTGTTCCGAAATCGTGTTTGGGGAGTCGGCTAATTTCAGTTAATGTTTGTAGATGTGATATCTACCGCCTGCATATCAGCAGTAACTATCTTAGTTGTATATGACGCGTTGCTTGTCACATCGTAGAATGTAGAACTGGATGAAAATATGAGAATTTTAAAAAATCGAGGCATAGCCAATAGATTGCGCCGTGGGCCATATGGTTAGGTCGTCAGTATTGCATGCTTCATGAGTGCGACGACCTGCGTTCGCGTCTATGTCGGAGCACGTCACTGATGAGGTGCAGTACATCGAAACCCACTTTGGGTCTGGCGTTGTCCGTTGTCGATGCAATTGCCCAATTCTATCTCATTCTGGGTTCTAGCTTTATCGTGAAAGGTGTGTGTGAACAGGTATTTATATATCTATCTATTATCTCCTTTTAATGTCTCGGCCCTGTCGGTGGGGCATTAGAATACGCCGACTGCCCCCCCCCCCTGCAGAGCGTTAAAGTCCCTCAATGGGGTCCTGGATATGACCTTAAACTATATCCGATGGTGAGGCCCCAGCTTGCGGGCTTTGGGGAGGGTGAAGCCACCCTTTAATTGGCATTGCTCCCAGGTCCACTCTGATCCGGAGTGGTAGTACCTATTAGGGCCCCAACTATGGGTTAAATAGAAACTGACTTGCAACAAACAAATATATTCTATTAAAAAAATTGTTCTTCAAAATCACTGGATTCGGCATTAAATAACCTGGAAAGGGTTGATATGCCGTAAAACAAAAAACAACCAACCAACCAACCAACCTTTTAATGTCTAATATACATATATATATATATATATATATATATATATATATATATATATGTACATACAAGTATGTATACATATAGTATAGTATATATATATATATGTACATACAAGTATGTATACATATAGTATAGTATATATATATATATATATGTACATACAAGTATGTATACATATAGTATAGTATATATATATATATATATATATATATATATGTACATACAAGTATGTATACATATAGTATACATTCATATATATGTATGTATATATGCATACACACACACACACACACACATATATATATATATATATATTTATATCAATATGAATGAAAAGTATGCCAGACAATAGCAACAGTAAACTAATATACACATTAATATTTATAGAATAATCCCAATCAGACAAAAACCGCAAAATAAACACAAGAAAAAGTAACGTTTTTCAAAAAGAAAATTAATCGAGACTAAATTAAACTTACAGGAAAAGTTCTTGTTTTACAAAATACCATTTGAAAATGTTAAGATACTCATAAAATAAATCGCATCTTTGAATATTTAAAGTGCACAAATCGATAAGAATTATGTTTCAAGAAAGGCATGGCACACAAATGAGAAAGTAGTTTAAAAACTCGATTAAATATTCAAAACTTACACGTGATTCATCAAACGCAACACTATTACTTATACAGTCGTCACATACGAAAGAAAACTTATTTTAAACCATATATGAGACAACTAAAATACAAGAGGTTACATACGAACTTTACTCCTGGCCTGAAACTGAACACGTATATCAAATCCATTGCCAAGGTCGCCGGAAAAAATGATGGGATCCTTCTATCGCTCCATAGATATCTCACTCCTGGTGCAATTCTTTACTTATATAAAAGCCAGGTAAGGTACGGCCAACGAGGGAGTACTGTTGCCACATCTGGACAGGAGCTGCTAGGAGCAACTTATCCTGCCTTGACAGAGTTCAAAACAGACTTCGTAGCTTAGTGGGGACGCCCTTTTCTCTTCCCTGCAACCTCTTACTCACAGAGGGAACGTTGCGAGCATATCTCTGTTTTATCGTAATTTTCATAGCAAGAAACTCGTCTGAGCTTCAATCTATTGTCCCCTTTCGCCAAACTTTCACGAAAAACACTCGCTTAGCCCAGACCACTATCAATAATTTTCCACACTCTTTATCTGTGCCTAAACCTAAATGTAGATTCCATGAACAAAACTTCTTTCTTAAAACTGCACGCCTGTGGAACTCTCTTACGATTGTCTGCTTTCCAGCTGACTACAATTTGACTGTCTTCAAGTCTAATGTAAACAAGTTCTTGATGAACCGTCCCCCTAAGAAATCCAATTTACAAAATTCCCACTAATGTTTAGTACGCTATAATCACTTTGACTTATGTATACCCATTAACCCTAATCATCGAGTGGCCTCCGGGCCTTGATAAGTGGTGATTCCTCTGTAAAAATAGCTGTATATACGATAATCTGAAAACAGCTATAAACCACCTTAAATTTGACACACAAAATAGAACAATAAACGAGTGATAGGCTGTTGTATACTAGGTTGAGACACACGAAAAATATTGGAAACATAGCTGTAGCATACAAAAATATTTCAAACTTAGGCATGACAAACGCAAAAATATTCAAGATTGTGATATGGGAACCATTAATAACTTACGCCTAACAAATAGAATGCTATCTTAAATAAGGGCGTGACATATGAAAAATATTTCAAACTTGCACGTAACACACAAAATAAAATGCTGTCCTTAACAAGGCTGTGAAACTCGAAAATATTTTATCTTACGTGTGATAAACAAAATAGGATGCTGTTCTTAATAAGGATGTGACATAGCAACAATTATTTCAAAATTACGTGTGACAAACTAAAATTACTAAACAAGCGATGTACAATATATATATATATATATATATATATATATATATATATATATGAAACACTAGTGTCTGTAGGTATTTAATTATTATAGTAAAAAATAATTATGACAGCCCCTTTAAGAAATTCGTTTCTTATCGTTGAGCACTTCCAGTTGAATTAAAAGTCGGTCAATTTAGCTCTTATGCGTAGATCATCGTATAATGATTAGATCACTCTCTGACTGACATAAATGAACATTTAAAATTAAAATGTTTAAATTCGACGTTATTTCAAGCGGTTAATGGTAGCCGAATGGATTAGGTCTCCGCTAATCGAGCCAGAGATGTCTCGTGATACGGGGTTCGAATCGTTCGACTGGTAGTAATCGTGACACCCTGCACTGAAGATTCCCGAACGTATGAAACACTAGTGTCTGTAGGTATTTAATTATTATAGTAAAAAAAATTATATATATATATATATATATATATATATATATATATATATATACTACATAATACTAGTGCTGGTCCTGGATATGACCTAAAACTATATCCGATGGTGAGGCCGCACCTTGATGGCCTTGAGGAGTGTGGCGCCACCCTTTAATTGGCATTGCTCCCAGGTCCACTCTGGGTTAATAGAATCTGAATTAAAAAAAATATATACTCCATTAAAAATCGTTCGTCAAAATAACTAGATTCGGCATTAAATAACCTGAAAAAGGTTGATATGCCGTAAACCAAAAACAACCAACCAATACTAGTGCTATATATCAACATTTGATAAAAGAACATATCCCCCCCCTTCCAAACTTAGAAAGGTCCTTGTTGTATTAGAATCCTTCAACACACTATTAATAATATAGCATCCGAGAAAAGGAGTAGCGTTCTAAAATGTCTTGCGTAGTTCGTCATGGACGGACTTTGGGGTTTGTATTACTGTACACAAAGATTCGAAAAAGTTGTCAAAAACAAATATATAACAAACAAATGTTATCAAAGGCAAGATAAGTTACTTTTCTACCTAACTGGATATAATTTTCGTGTTTTTATTCAATGTAACATGTTTATTCAGCTCGAAAAACATGCAGTGTTTACCGATGTATTGGAAAATTCAAAATGGCGCCCGACTGTCTCCTTAACACGGCAAGTTTGGGAAAAGATGTTATAAATAATAAACTAGACAAAATACTATTAAAAAACAACCGAATATATGTCAACTTATGTCACGGTAACATATATTGAGCGAATTTCTAACAGTATTTTGTCTAGTTTATTATTTATAATACCTTTTCCCAAACTCACCCTCTCCGAGAGAGAGTCGGCCGCCATTTTGAATTTTCCAATACATCGGTAAACACTGTCAGCTTTTCGAGCTGAATAAACATGTTACATAAAATAAAAACAAGAAAAATATGTCCACTTTGGTAGAAAAATAACTTATCTTCCCTTTGATAACATTTATTTGTTATATATTTGTTTTTTGACAACTTTTTCGAATCTATGTGTACAGTAATACAAAACCGGACTTTGTTATCGGTGTTCACGAACTTGCTGATTTGAATACTCGAATTTTTAATCGACCTTTATTTTTAATTGACCTTTATTTTTAATCGATTTTCATCGACTCTACATATTTTAACTTATCATCATCTAACGCTGTTTACAGTATATTTTATTTTTCACTTTTAATGCTCATTTTCGCTCCTTCACACATTTACTTCAACACCTGAAGATGATTCGTGGATGAATCGAATGCGCTCGTGACAGCAAAGATTACGGGACTTTTATTAAAATGTTTGCTTTTGATATAAAAAAAAAAATGGAAAATCGAAAAATAAAGAAAGAATCACAAAGCAAAGTGACTTCGTTCATTTAATATTTGCTTGAATAAAATAATGCTGCCTAAATATACCAATATTTTAATACACACACACATACACACACACACACGCACACACACACACATATATATATATATATATATATATATATATATATATATATATATATATATAAATTGATCAGTTGTTAGAGTGCTTATCCCGCATGCAAGAGGATCGGGTTTCGAATCCTGAGTTCGGATGTGTCTAACTGATGAGTCAAATGAGGGCGAAACTCGAGTCTTGGACTTCCGGTTCGTTGACTGTCGTGGCTCTTGTGGGCTGCGACGTTGTTTGGCTGTAGAATTTATATATATATATATATATATATATATATATATATGTTTGTGTGTGTGTGTGTGCGCGCGCGCGCGTGTGTGTGTGTGTGTGTGTGTGTGTATAACAATTCAGGCAATAGCCATGGCTCTTGTGGGCTTCGACGTTGTTTGGCTGTAGAATATATATATATATATATATATATATATATATATATATATATATATATATATATATATATATAACAATTCAGGCAATAGGAATGAAAAGTTTACCAGACAAAAGCAAGCAAGTGTAAACTTCAAACTAATATGAATATTAATATCTTTATTCATCCTAACGAAATAAAAAAAAACTCAATACAATCACAATAGAAAGTAGAGTTTTTAATAAAGGAAATACAACTTACAAGGAAATTTATTGTTTGATACAATATTCTTCAAAACTGTTATTAAGATATTTGTAAAATACAAAAAAAAGTTTTAATATATTCATATCGGGTAAAACATATGAAATGACAAAAACATAAACTGCTGTTTCATTAGTAAGTGACGAACCAAATAGAATACTATCACAAACTATGGTGTGAGATACGAAAGTGAAAACTATTTAAACAAGGCCGCTAGCGATTATTCGCGTGCACTCGTGTACTGAATGAATGCGTGAATGTAGGATTGACATGAAATTTAAATTCTTCAAGATAAACTAAAATGACTGAAAAATGGGCTGAAATAACTTAAATAACTAAAATAAATAAAAAGTAAATAACTTAGAATGACTTTAATGAACTTAAGGATGAATTGAATGACCTTAAGAATGACTTGAATGCTTAAAAAATAACTGGAATCCTTCAAAAGCAACTTGAATGATCTGGAGAATGAATTGAATGGCTTTGAGACTGACTGGTTATAAAGTGGGTGATCATTTTACATTAAATTAATACAGAAAAGTGATCCCCCACTTTATATCACAATAAGTACAGAATGTAGTAAGAACAGATACTACACGTTGATCTTGGACAAAAGGCCAAGAAAAGATTATTTATATTGCTCCCCACACCGAGCAAATATGCCCGACGCCGATTTTTAATGTGAGGAGTGAAAGGGAAATGGGAACCAACTCCCCAGGGAGTAGGGGAGCTGGATAGTGACAATTGGTATGAAGGGTTGCCCCTACATTGACCAAGGTCTTCTATATGTGGTTGCCCCCATATATGGTCTTTGCTTGCAGTATCTGTCGGAACAGATACTACAGTTTGATCTTGGCCAAAAGATCAAGAAAAGGGTATTTATTTGCTCCCCCCACCGATCAAATTAGACACAAGGCCGATTTTTTATGTGGGGAGTGAAGTGGGAATGGACCAGCTCCCCGGGGAGTAGGGGAGCTAGACAGTGACAATTGGTATGAAGGGTTTCCCCTACATTGACCAAGGTCTTATATATGGTGTTGCCCCCACATATAATCTTCGCTTGCAGTATCTGCCAGAGCAGATACTGCATGTTGATCTCGGCCAAAATGCCAAGAAAAGCTTAAAAGGCTTAGAACCGCATCTATTAACAACAGACCACTGATCCTAACCAAAAAGGCCAAGCACAAAAGTGTTACGGACAGACCGACCGACAGACCGACAGACCGACAGATAGAGTGACTTATAGAGTCGCTTGCACGCGACTAAATATACTGTATGCGTGATAACAGAAATGCAATGCTATACCGACATAAATTCTCATGAAAACTGTGATACGAAAACTTAGCGACGATTAGTATCGTATGGATGTGCTTGGCCGTATCTAACGGTAATGACGCCACACACGAAGAATAACCATTCAATCCGAGCGATAAAGAAGTTTAAAGCGAAGCGCGACACACCGCCGGACGAAACCATCTTAATAACATGCGAGGACGCGCGGTGACAAAAACCGGAACAAAAGAAAATCATGGCTCTTTTGTTGGTTGCGAAAAATTGCCGTCATGAAAGAATCTGCCTCGAATCATGAGTAGAAATAAAACATTTTTTCATAGTTATAAAACGTTCACCCTTAACATGTATAGTTAAAGGTTACAAAGAATCGTGTTCTTCCTGGAAGTCATGGAATCCTTTTAAAGAACTC
Source organism: Euprymna scolopes (assembly GCF_053919585.1). Classification (NCBI taxonomy): domain Eukaryota; kingdom Metazoa; phylum Mollusca; class Cephalopoda; order Sepiida; family Sepiolidae; genus Euprymna; species Euprymna scolopes. The sequence goes on along the minus strand of NC_136503.1, from coordinate 96,388,542 downwards.
TTGAAAACCATGGAATTTTATTTTATTTTATTATCACAATTGTTCAGGTCTTTTGTTGGTAAGAGAGTTTGTCGGTCTTTTTAGCACAAGCACGGTATGAAACCGATTTTTTTAATATTTATAGTCATGAAAATGTAACATTTTCTCATTGACTATGAATGAGAAAATATGTATACAAGGTTTGTCTAAAAAGTATCGGGATTCGTTGTGCAATGTTACCTAATAGCGGAAGTGGAAAGTGATATACAAACTACCATTAGCGTACGAAGCGATACTCTTTGTGTAAACAAATTGAGCTTAGGTATTTAGACAATGTCAAAAAATTGTTAATTTATGGCCCGCATAGCAGCAGCCGTATAGTGCAACGTCAAGAAGCTCCGACTGTCATTTGGGCGATCGGGTTTCTATGCTGGCTTGAGATAGTTACTTGTCTAGCTGCACTGATGAGCTGTGAAACAGCGAAAAAGATACTGTATGTAGATGACTATATATATATATATGTATATATATATATATATATATATATATATATATATATATATATATATATATATGAGCAAACAGTTAATAAAATATGTTAAAAAAACACTTTGAAATGAGTTAAAAACATATTTAATCTGAAAAGGAAACACTAGATAAATGGATAGTCCTTAATCCGCGGAGTTTCGAAGAAATCATTTCGTTCTCATCAGAAGGTAGAAATTAGCAAAATGCAGGATCGGATTTTGCATGCAGAAGTATTTGATGAAACAACAAGTAAGTCAAAGATCTTACTTAAAAACAAAAAAAGTGAAGCAGAGGGAATATGGGGAAGAAAAAGGTGATTACACATGAATGGATAGTCTGGTGGAAGCAGGCCACTCGGCATCGCCCGGTCGTAAAATACGCTTAGATATGATCTTTGGATTAATGCAGATTTCGTATTTTATATTATTCTAGCCTGGATACCCGGCGTGGCCCGGGTGTTTGGAGGTGTGTGTTGAGCAAAGAAAAAAAAAAGTGATACTAGGCAGACTAAGAAGAAGACAAAAACGTGGAAAAAAATTGACGTTTTTGCTGTTGCGCCCATCGCCAAACCGGAAATTACTTAGGTTTAAATAAAAGCTAGTAAATCGAAAAGAGGAGATGATTTTCGAAAATATTGGCGAAAAAAGTGGCCACTCCCTGTAGAAAAGTACCAATTGTAGATGAACGAATTAATATTTTGGACCAATTCTTCGATATTTTATTGCCCAACAAGTCGAGCTTCAAAATGATACCCATCTGTCGAAAGTTTAAGGCAGACAAACAAACAAACACACACGTGGCCCGGGTGTTTGGAGGTGTGTGTTGAGCAAAGAAAAAAAAAGTGATACTAGGCATACATATACACATACATATATTTAAACAGACAGGTGAGATTTATATTATAGATTATATTGCCCAGTATATAATATTGATTTTACAAGTTTATTTTTTAAAGACTCCTGCAGCAAAACTGAGAATCGAACCCAAAACCTTTAGCTTACGATTTACTTTTCCCTTTGACGTTAATGTCTGAGCTCTGAAGACCTGTTTCCGGCAAGGTTAAAAATTAAAACATGTCTTAATAGCTATATTTTACACATGCATATTTGTAATACTGTCGTGGGACCTTTACCTGGCAAATTCGATTTTTTTAAATTTCACATTTTTGCATCGATTTTTTCCCGAAAAAAATATATATAAAGTTTAACATAGGTTCAAATACGGTACATATGAAGTTTCATGTATGTATACTAAAAGATAAGGAGTTTAGAAGGCAATTAAGAAAAAAATAATATGCACGCATACATAAATATATATATATAGATAGAGTTTTGTGTTTACTAGAACCTTTTAACGCAAATATAAATCATATAGACTATCTGCATGATTATAACTATACGTAACAGTGGTAATCTCCAAAAATACCGTTAGGGCTTACAACATGGCCGCCAGAAGAGTCACGTGATCCGGTTGATCCAAAACATGAATCGTGCAAATGGAAAACGCAGCCTCGAAGGCAAACTTTGACAAACAATCACAATTTGTTTGTATTTAATTTTTGTTGATATAATGTTGTTATAAAAATAGGCAAACTTTGAGAAACAATCTTAGGTTGCTTTTAGTTAAAACAGTGTTTATAAAAAGTATTTTATTCAGAACAAACAAGTGGTCGACTAGGTGTATCAGAATTTTAGGCGGAATTTTTGACACCCCCAACAAAAAACTGCGAATAAAATATATAAAACTCGTAATTTCTGTTTTTAAAGTGGGTTGTCAATTTTCTTTATGAAATATACTTCCAAAATAAACTATTACAGTCATTTAAAACATAATAGAAGTATTATTTTTTATTTTTTAAAAACAATGTTTACAAAATGTCCACGCACGTTCGTTTAAATATAAACTGTTTTTTTACATCATATTTTTATAACATTACATCTTAAAAAAAATGAACACCTTGTTTTAAATACCATTTTTATGAAAAACTCTGAATAAAATATTTTTTATAGACACTGTTTTAAAAAACAAACAAACTGTGATTGTTTCTCAACAAAAAATTAAATGACCGTTCTAAATAAATTATTTATTATTATGATATTGAAAAACTGTTTTTGTACTTAATTATTATGCTTGTTTGTCAAAGTTTGCTTTAAATTTGCGTTTTCCGGTTTCGTAATACGGCGATTCATGTTTTGGATCAACCGGATCACGTGACTCTTCTGGCGGCTATGTTGTAAGCCCTAACGGTATTTTTGGAGATTACCGTAACAGTTCCCAAAAGATGATCATCCCATAAGAAAACCGAATAAAACTAATAGGGAATTATCTAAACTAAATGTTTCAAAGTACATAAAAATCAGCAATATATTTCGCAGATGAATGTAATCCCACGGCCAATATATAACAAAGTTGTATTTTCTTTTTAAATAAATAGGTAAAGGGGATTAAAATACGAATATTAAAGCACAAAACCTAAATTTATATATATATATATATATATATATATATATATATATATAGTAAGTAAGCTATAAAAATATATGGCGTTAAAGCTACACTATAGCTCAAACGCTTTTTATATTTATAACTTACTAGCTCTACCTACTGTTGAAGTAACTAATTCAAATAAGTTTACGCATAAATTTATACTTTCGTATATTAATTTTATGTGAGTAAATGAAGTATACATATATATATATATATATATATATATATATATATATTAATTCAGGCAATAGGAATGAAAAGATGACCAGGAAAGTGTGAACATAAATTCAATATAAATATTAATATTTTTAATTAATTCCAACCAAATAAAATAACTCAATACAAACACTATAGGAATTAGAGCTTGTCATGAGAAAAATAATTCAATATTGTAAATCAAAATTGACAAGAAAATTTATTGTTCGCCAGAATATTCCAAAAAGTATTCATCAACAAATCCTTATTCCACAGAGTTTAGAAAGGAAGACAGTCATACATAATTAGTATAGTCGACATAAAAATTTCCTTCTATGGCATGAAATGAAACATCACTTTATGATAGTTAGTTATAAAATGAGCGTGCTGTTTCATCTAATGGAATAACCAACAGATTCTTAGCCCGGCTCTAAAAATAATTTGCTAAACTTTTCCTTACTCCGATTAGATGAATAGCATAATTGGCAACTCCGCGGATTTAAGATTTATTAATACATTGTTATTGAAGTATTCTGTAGAACTAATCATTTCCTTGTGAATTTAATTCACAGGCTTCATTTCTTTGCCATTATATATATATATATATATATATTATAAATATATATATGCATATATATGTAAATATATATGTATATATATGTATATGTATGTATATATGTATGTACATAAGTATGTTTTATGTCAGGTCATGTCATATGCTACTGGTACCATGTAACCCAGTACTACCTGCCTCATGGTCGGGTTACCGGCGACTAAACTGGTTCCATCACCAGACTTGTTTGGTGAGGAGGGCGGCTAGTCTCCCTGAAGGATTAAAAACGAGACCTTCCAAAGGGCGAATGAACTCTTTTTCTTGGTCAACGGCCAACTAGCACCGTGTATATTTGTGTGTGTGTGTGTGTGTGTGTGTGTGTGTGTGTGTGTGTGTGTGTGTGTGTGTGTGTGTGTATTGGGGTGGAGAGGGCTCCCGTAAGCCGTGGTGAATGCAACCTTTCAAGGAGAAGAAAATCTCTGATTTAAAAAAAAAGCATAAAGCGGAAGACCATTACCCGCATTAAGCTGGTCTGCAGTTTAATTTGTTGTTGGCTATCTTGCTCTTGCTTGTTGTTGGATCTCAACATTTTGAAACGAGAGAGAGACTTAGCTGTCGTACCAAGCTTAGACTCTGTAACATCATCTTTGTATAGATACTCCCTCAGGCATTTGGGCTCATGGATTTTAAATGTCTGAGGGAGTGGCACTCGTCTGACAAGACGTTGCAATCATCATATATGTATACATATGTACATATGTTAACGACAACAAAGGGATGTTTATATATACATATATATATATATATAGATATATGCGTATGTATATTAATATATATGTATATACATGTATATATGTATATATTTATATATATGTACATAAATATATATATATGTATATGTGTGTATATATGTATGTATATATGTATGTATATATGTATATACGTATGTATACATATATATAGACATATACATATAGACATATATCCATATACATACATATATACATACATATATACATATATATGCATGTATATATGCATATATATATATACATGCATATATATGTATGTATATATGTATATATATGGATATATGTCTATATGTATATGTCTATATATATGTATACATGTTTATAGATAAATATATATATATATATAGGTATATATATGTGTGTAAATATATGTATATATGTATCTATATATTATACGTATATGTATACATATATATTTACTTATATGCATATTATAATGTTTTAAGTATCGATACCTGAGGTAATCCTGCATTGACACACACACATACACATACACACACATATATATATATATATATTTATGTATATAGATTATATATATATATATATATATATATATATATATATATATATATTAATGCGGGAGTACCTCAGGAGTTTATCCTTGAACCACCATTACTCTGATATTCATAAATGACCTCCATGGTAATATTGTGTCCGAGATTTGTGTTTTTGCTGATGATAGATTGATCCAAATATGCATGATGGAAGAACGTATGTATACAAATCTAAGACAGTGATAGAATCGTTAAAAAATGACTTCCAGACCGTAATGGAATGGGGCTGCAAATGGAAGGCAATATTTAATGGTAATAAAACTGCGCTGCCCTTCTTTACCGATTCAAAGATTACTCTCCAACCACGGACATCCATGACAAGTAACACTATACTTTAGAATTTATGAAACTCCTACGCCTAACATTCGCGGGCAATACGAATTACAAGAAATACATTGAAGACATTTCTAAGGTTTCTTAAAAAAAAAGTGCGTTCTCTTTATCGTGCTAGTAAACTACTTATACCTTGTTCCTCTACAAGGTCATCATTTGCCCATAACTGGAGTATTCTTGCCACATCTGGCCTGATCCAATTTGCACCTGCCTATCCTAATGGGATAGGGTCACAAAAGGGGCTTCAATATAAATGTCATATATGTCAAATAAACACTAACTCCTGGATAGGACCCCAAAATAGTTTTCAATCTAATAATTCCCGTTTTTTTGTAAACTAAGCTCCAACTCCTGTCCCTTCGCCGCAATGTTGCATCTCTGTGGTTGTTTTACAAATATTTTAATGAAATGTGTTCTGTTGAACTCGTTGCAATTGTGCCCCTTCGACGTATATATCCCTAGCAAAAAAATAAAACCTAACCCTAACCCATTTACTGTTGCGGTTCCTCAATGCCAGAAAAATGATAACTCTAATAGTTTCTTCCCTAGAACATCGAGACTTTAGAAATGTCTTTCCTGTCACCTGCTTACCTGGCTGTACTTATATTCAAAAATTTAAATGTAACGTAAAAAAACATCTTGATAATCATTCCTAGGCATGGTCTCAAATCGTAACCCCTTACGTCCAAGTGGGGATATGCCTTGTGGGGGGATGAACCTGAGTTTATATATATACATAATATATATATATATATTATGTATATATATATATATGTATATATATATATGTATATAATTTGAGGTTGCTATTTTGAAAATGTAGAGTAACCAGTGAAATATAACAAGGTTAATACAAGAGTACTTAATACAGAAGTAGAGCAAGTTACATTTTCAATTGGTCTTTAGACAACCAGTAATTTGTTGATGAAGAGGTCTCTAGTTACTAAACACTAGAAGACCGAAACATGCTCATGCCTGTGTAGCAACAAATTACTGCTTGTGTAAAGACAGATTTAATTTTAATATATACATGCATGTACATATATATATATATATATATATATATATAAAGCTGAACGTCTGTGTATGTGTCTGGTCACGAATAGGCTCCTATATGGTTGGCTATTATAGAAAACTGATCACATATAATGATAGAAGATGTATCGAGTCACAGACATGTGTATGTTTGATCGGGCATAATGATGATTCATTAAAATTGTGGGGTCTGCGAACGCGCCTGGTCCACAAAGTATGGTAATAAAAAATGTTAAAATTAAAAAAAAAAAAAACGTTTACAAGTGTTTTTGATATAGATGTACATAAGAATACTTTGATACGTATGTTTTAACTTAAATAGGGATGGTATAATAATGTGGGGTCTGCGTTCGCGCCTGGCCTCCATAGAATGGAAATAGGCACAAACTTTAATAAAGATTTTTCATATCTATCTGCGTAAGTATACTTTGATAATTATGTTTCAGTTTGAAGAAATATGGTCTAATAAAATTATGGGATGTTCGTTCGTGCCTGACCTCCATAGAATGGAAATATGTCACAAAGTTTAACAAAGTTTTTTTATAAAGATCCACAGAATATTGTGATAAGTGTTTCAGTGTGAACAAGTATGGTATAAAAAATTATGGGGTTTATCTATTTTATTTTTACTTTGATCATATTTTGCTTTGGTTTTGATACCCCCAAATTCGAAGCTATCTCTTTATAAACCTTCCTTTTCATTACCTATCATACTTTCATAAATCAGAGTCTATTTTCTGAGGCTCTTTTTGAACCCAGTCAGTTTTCTAGTGTGTATATATATATATATATATATATATATATATATATATATATATATATATATATATATATATCAAATTGGAAATTCTTTTTACTTTCTTGAAGTTTTACATTTGGATTTTACCGTCGCTGGATTTTTTATCTTCCACCAGACTATCCATTCATGTGTAATCACCTTTTTCTTTGCCATATTCCCTCTGCTTCACTTATTTTATTTTCAAGTAAGATCTTTGACTTACTTGTTGTTTCATCAAATACTTCTGCATGCAAAATCCGATCCCGCATTTTGCTAATTTCTACCCTCTGATGAGAAGGAGAGTATTTCTTCGAAACTCCGCGGATTAAGGACTATCCATTCATCTAGTGTTTCCTTTTCAGATTAAATATGTTTTTAACTCATTTCAAAGTGTTTTTTAACATATTTTATTAACTATTTGCTCATATATATATATATATATATATATATATATATAAAAGTTTTTATTTCGGTTTCGATTCAAGCTAATGCACCCAAGTCATATATATATATGATGTTGCAACTTTATGACATATAAAAATCGATAGAACAATAACCCTATAATACAATATATGAAATCTGCAAGAATTAAAATATCTTATTTAAGCGTAGTTTACGACCGGGCTTGCCGCGTGTTCATGCTAATTTAGATAAAGATTTTCGCAGTTTTAACAAAAACGCTATAATAATAACAACAGAGCGTCTCTATTTACACTGAACATCAAGAGAATGCCAACATCAATATATTAAATATGAATGAGTCCACTGTGGAATTTCCACAGGCCCCGCTAGTTTTATATAATCTATATATTAATATGACAGCGTGCGTGGTATTTTGTGTCACGTTTACATCATTTTATTTTCTTTCGAGTGACTGTCGTTTAATATGACATTCCATTTTTGTAATAAATAATTTTCTCAAGAATTCTTCATAAGTTTTGATTTCGGTTATAGCTGAAAGAACTCAAGTTATATATATTTATTTATACGTTTTGTTTTCGGTTTAGATTCAAGTCATATGGTGATATTTTATTTTTGAAATCACAACTTTAAAATGTATAAGATTCGATTAAAAAAAATTGACTATGCTAATATACACGAAATGTACATAAATTAAAATATCATATTTTAGCGTAGTTTTCGACCAGGCTACGCCGGGCGTCCATGTTAGCTTAGTTAAATACATTTGTAGTTTTAACAAAAGAGCTATAATAGTGTCAGTACGTCTCCATTTACACTGAATATAATGCCAACATAAATATATTACATATGAATGAGTGCCCTGTGGAATTTCTACATGTCCTGCTAGTTTTATATAATTAAAATTAATACAAAGTGGCTTCCATTAAAGTTAAATATGCAAAAGTCAGGTATAATGGTTCAATTCTGCTCCAAATAGAAAAAAATGATTTCGAACTGTCATTCTAAAAAAGTTACTGTTCATTTATGTTTTGGCCTTTCCTTGGCCGTTGCAATATAACTTCTGAAATGTACTTGTAATGTTAGGCTATATAAGGTGTTTACTTTGGTCAAAATCACATCTTTTTACTAGCTTTTGATTATCGATTATCGACTATAAATATTTATCGAACACATTCCAATACAAAAAAAAAACGATCTAAGAATACTAGTACGCACATAAGTACCTTTCTGTGAAATTTCATAAAAATCAACCCAACTGTTTTCAAGTCCATAGGGAACGAACTCATAGACACAGACACAGCCACGGTTCCATTGACGGAACAAAAATCGTGTAACCATGCACTGATGACTCCCGAAATAGATGAAACAATAGTGTCTGTAGATATTATATTAATTGGAATTCATTGAGATGAGTATTATTTATTAATTTTATTTATTGCGGACTAGTATCCTAATCTGTCATTAGTTGTTTCATGACGTTTCGGCCAACTATCCCTCTGGCCTTCGTCAGGTGGTAACCGCGACGGATAGGAACTCTGAATTTCCTAACTGCATTCACTGCAATTACTGCCTCTTTTTTTTTTATTACACAGTAGTCACCACTTATCAATGCTCGGAAGCCACTCAGGGATAAGGGTTATTGCAAGTACGTACATTACGTTAGTGTGGAGATTTGATGAAGTGTTTAAAGGGGGCGGTTCATTAGGAATTTGTTAACGTTGTACTTGAAGACATTCAAGTTGTAGTCAGGTGGGAAGCAGGCAAACGGAACAGAGTTCCACAGGCGTGCAGTTCTAAGAAAGAAGCTTTGTTCATGGAATCCACGTTTTTATTTAGGCACAGATAAAGAGTGGGGGAAATTTTCAAAGTGGATTCGGCTAGACGGGTGTTTTTCGTGAAAGATTGGCGAGGGGGGACCAGAGATTGGAGTTCAGACGAGCACCTGCCATGGAAATAACGATAAAACAAGGATATGTTCGCAACGTCTCTTCTGTAGGAGAGAGGTTGCAGGGTAGAGAAAAGGGCACCCCCCACCAAGCCACGAAGTCTATGTTGTATTCTGTCAAGGCAGGACAGGCTGTTTTTAGCAGCACCTGCCCAGATATTTTACCTCTATCAACTGCGCCTTCGGGGCCCGTGGCGCAGTTGATAGAGACGTAGAATCTCTACGGTTCCAGGTGAGCATTTTCTGAAGATAGCGGTTTTAATCCTACCCAAAGCCAGCCAGAGGCTCACTTGGCCAAAAACGTGGTGAGCTGACAACAACTATGGAAGGCGGTAATTGCAGTGAATGTAGTGAGGAGATTCAGATTTCATATCCGTCGCGGTTACGACCTGACGAAGACCAGAGGAATAGTTGGCCGAAACGTCGTGAAACAACTAATAAAAGATGAGGATAATTGTCCGCAATAAATAAAATTAACAGTGTCTGTAGGTACTTAAAAATTATTATAGTAATAATAATAATACTAACAGCCCATTTAAGAACTCGGTTCTTATTGTTGAGAAATTTAAAGTTGAAACAAAAGTCGGTTACTTAAGCTCGCATTGCAGATCATGATATCATTAGATCAATCTGGATGACTGTTATGACATGTAGAAATAAGTGTTTAAATTTCAACGATATTTCTCGCGGATGGGGTTCGCCGTGAGGTTAGATCCTTGCTAATGGTGTCAGAGATGGCTTCGTAGCCAGGTTCGAATTACCCGGCCAGCAATAATCGTGGTACCATGCACTGATGGTTCCCGAAAAGATGAAACACTTGTGTGTGTACCTATTTAAAAATGATTACAGTAATAATAATAATAATAATAATAATAATAATAATAATAATAATAATAATAATATATATATATATATATGTATATATATGTATATATATATTGTTTGTTTACGAACAGGCGATGCGAGCACTATAAAAGTGGTGGCGGGTGTCTATTTAAATAGACATTCCGGCGAGTTATTTACGGGCGTCGATTCCATGGTCGAATGGGGGAACTGCCGACTGTCAACACGACGGTCCTATGTTCAATCCTTGGCTTGGGAGAGATGCTAGTCTAGCGGCACTGATGAGTTGTGATACCACGAAACAGGCCTGTATGTCGATGACTACAATATATATATATATATATATATATATATATATATATATATATATATACATATATGATACTAAAAGTCCTTGCTTGTAGGAGACTGATTTAAAGGTTATGGGTTTTTTTGAATCATGGACACGATGTTGCTTTTTGTATTTAATATTTCATTTTCTATTTTTATTTTTATTTTTTTTATATTTCTAGCGGACCTCCGATCTTGTCACAAAATGTATCGAACATTTTTTTAATATATATATATATATATATATATATATATATACAATTATTTTAACAGCGAAACAACGTTGCAGATCGCATACTCCATTTCAGCCAAAACACCGAGAGTCGAAGGCTCGAGTTTCGCCCTAATTTCGGCTCATCAGTTAGATATCCGTGAGCTGCGGCGTATATATGTATATATCTCAAAGTGTGAGAGATTGAATAATTATTTTCACAAACAAGCAACGTCGCAGCTTAGGGACATAGAACGAAACTTTGTTAAAAATCAAACTCAAGATGAGAACAGTATTCCAATGAATAATAATACAAGAAACGTCTTTGTTTACTAATGATTGTAGATGCGCGCATAATTCGAACCTACAACTAGCGATCCGGGTAATCTTATGTATAAAAAAACAGTGTTATTTCATTTGCATCTTATCGTAATCCTATTTCGTATTACAGGTGGTTTTCAGCAAACCGTTTCTTTATTCTGTTTATATCATATCTATTCCTTTTCTTCGATTATAAATGAGAAAAGTCAGCTGTTTTCCAAAACCATGCACTTTCCCATATACATTTTGTTGTAAACAATTCTCCATACTTGCGGTTCTATCAGCTGTACATTGAATAAATAAAAATATCCGTACATTCTAATCCACGCAGTTTTATTGTTCACACACGCAAATCATGGCGGATGAAAAAAAATATAGATATTATTTAGTATTGTTCTATAAGACTCCAAATACAGGATGGAACGATAAAGGTTGTACCTCCTAGAAAAGACGACATGGTTCCATTTACGCTTGATCAAAACCGGTTTTCTTATTTGTTGCAGACTATCTACTAATTGACTAGTCGGGTACAATTTCCAAGAGCGATAGGAGACTTTTATCACGTCTGAATGTGACGCAATGTTCAACAAGCGAGGTCAGAGATGCACCACTATAGAACTAATACTCTCTGCCATCTAAGATCTGACACACATTGTCAATATCCCCGAAATGCAAATTTGGGCAGTTCAACCCGAAGGGGCACAGATCAATGAAGTTTCTGGCTACGGTTATGGCTTTTAGTGTGATTTCAACTGAGGGTCATATCATGCCATCTCACATCTTCGAAGTCGGCTTGAAAGTCAACACTAAAGTATACCTGGAAGTGAAGTAGAGTGCGGTGATCCTCTGATGTAGTCATTTGGTCGATGACAGACCCTGAGTGTTCCATCAGCCTATAGGTCTTCAGGGACCCAGGCTTGTCTTCAAAACGGGTGCTACGACTTTGTAACCTTCTCTTACTGACCATTCTCCTCTATCGACCTGGCCCTGTCGATGGGGCATTAGAATACGCCGACTGCCCCCCTGCGAGGGTAAAAGTCCCTCAATGGGGGTCCTGGATATGACCTTAAACTATAGCCAGTGGTGAGGCTCCAGCGTGTGGGCTTTGGGGAGTGTGGAGCCACCCTTTAATTACCATTGCTCCCAGGTCCACTCTGACCCGGAGTGGTAGTACCTTTTAGGGTCCCAACTATGGGACTATTTAAGAAACCGACGTGAAAATAACAAATATATTCTATTAATTTTTTTTTTTTCAAAATCTTTGGATTCGGTATTAAATAACCCGAAAATGGTTGATATGCCGTAAAACAAAAACAACCAACCAACCTCTATCGACCAGAAGCGTCTGGACTACTTCGTTTTGACATACGTCGAGAACATCAATAAAAAGACCTTCGACAATACCAAAGCCAACCTGATCGCCACCATCAGCCAAGTATTCGCCGAGTTCCCACCGGCGTTTGTGGAAAAGGCATGCTCCCTATTTCGAACTCGTATCGAGGCAGGGATTGAGGCTGAAGGCAGTTACGTCAAATAGATGACAGCTCTATATACATAATCAAGTTATCTGAATTGATTTTTTCAATAAAAGTTTTAAAATAAATCTGTAGTATTGTTTTCTTTAGGGCGACATTTTTATCGCTCCACCCTGTAAATAAAGAAATATTAAATAAATGATTGTTGTAGGAATGCACTTAATATAAGTTCCTGGACTATGCCAGTGCAGGATATACTATTTATTTAGTAGCTTTCTCATAGATGGTAAATGTGAAACAAAGTCGATTTTGATGTAAGGGAAAAACAACTCCCCTAAAAAATTCCTCTGGAAGTAGGCAAAAACAAATATTACCTTAGTATAGAAGGTTTTCACCTACATTTACTAAGGAGAAATTAACTTATATATATATATATATATATATATATATATATATATATATATATATATATATATATATATAGCAACAGAACAGATACTACACTGTGATCTTTTCGTTCATTTTTTTGTATTGCTTTCAAAATCCGGAAGTATATTGTTAAGCGAGTTTTAAAAATATATATTTTCTGCTAAAACACATAATCTAATTTCCCGAGCAATGACGGGACACGGTTATGCTAGTTATTTTATATTTCACCTAAATCCAAGCTTTTCTCAAGAGATATAACAATATGCATGTTTGCGGTAATAGGATAACATATTTAAGAGTTAAACTTCAATCTAATATTAAGAAAAATAGCGCATAATATTTTTGAATAAGTCTTGCCTGGTCGTAAAATACGCTTTACTGCATTTTAATTCATGCACATTTTGTCTTTATTATTCCAGAGCCAGGTCTCTGTATATTATTATATTGTACATAATATATAATACTGCCATCAGCGCTCAAACAATATTTCCTACCGTTTAAGCCATAAATTGATAGATAATAAAGATTTAATATTACACAACTGCAAGTTATGAAAGAATTTGCGCATGCGCAAAAGTTGTAGCAATATGTTAGCAGGTTTAGATTAAAATTTTGCATTTCATGTTGCCGACAAATTTCTTTACGCAGTATTTATCCATTAAAACAAAGATTTTACCCGAATAAACTGTTCTTTGTAATTAAATGAACAATCCATCTATCCCACTGAGTTTTCACAATCCACCTATTTCACTGGGGTTTTCCTTGGAAAAGATGTTACGCTTATTTTCAACTTTTACAAGGTGCCTTCAATACATTTCCAGACTATTTTTTGTAAAGGCACTTAAAATTGTTGTAGACTCTGGAAAAATTATTCGAGAGTGTTGCAATATTTTTGAGCTAATGAAGGGTACATATTTAGATTGATGCCCACCTCACCAATATTTAAAACAAGGCCGAGAAAGTGGGAGAAAATGCAAGCTCTTATAAAGGAGGACCAATCTTGCCTCAACACAAATCGCCTGGTCACCCCCGTCGGCATTTCCCGATAGGGGTGCCTCAGACAACAAGCTATGAACTTGCCCCAACCGAAAGCCGGGTGGCAAGGCCTGGGAGGGTGAACCTACTGGATGAGACCCAAGCTGTGCACCTCAGTCCGACAGGTACTTGGCCAGTTCCCGGCTCTGCACCTGTCGGGCTGAGTGTCAAGAACGGATTTTGACTGTACTCTACCCTGGCTCCCCACAACAGAAGCCGCTAGAGGCCACATCCCCTATCATGAACAAATTAGGGGTAGATATTTAAATTGGTGCCCACCTCAACAACGTTTGACACAAGGTTGAGAAAGTGGTAGAATAGGAAAGCTCCCCTAAAGGAGGGACAGTCTTGACTTGACAGAAATTGCCTGGGCGCCCCGTCGGTATTCCCGGTAGGAGCGCTTCAGACGACAAGCAATAAACTTGCCCCACCAGAAAGCCGGGTGGCAAGGCCTGGGAGGGTGGACCTCCTGGGTCATATCCAAGCGGTGTACCTCAGTCCAACAGGTACTGTGCCGGTTCCCGGCCCCGCACCTCTCGGGCTGAGTATCAAGAACGGATCGTTGACGTGGACTCTACCCTGTTTCCTTGCAACCAAAGCTGCTAGGAGACACCCACCCCCATCATGAGCGAATGAGGTGTATGGTCCCTGACAATTGGGAGATTCTATTTTTTTATTTGCTAGGAACTGACGAATCAAATTTATTCACGTTCTGCTACGAACCAACCAGAAACCAGAGTTGCTCTATAAAAATTGAACCTTTTCTGTAGCAACCTCCTATGTGTTTACTTCGTGTCAATACGGGAAGAATCTTTTGCGCTGTTGCTTTCAACTTAAGAACTGTCTATTGAGAACCAGTAACATCCAGGACTTGTATAGAACAACTAACCATCGGAAACTGTTTTGAAACTAAACATGCCTTACAACCCCAGAGTGAAGCACTGAAGATGCGTGAGCATTGCGTCAATGCACCAGTCCCCAATTCGCTCATTGTCACAGATTATTCGACCAAGATGGGCAGCAATAGATTTTCTCAACCTTCCGATAGTCCAGATCTTTGGAATAATCCTAAGGCTAAAGAAACAACTAAAAGGCTGTTGTATGAGACAATTAACAAGATGAAAGAGGTTGTGAGAAGGGACATTGAACCGCTCACACAAGAGGACTACCATGGGACTTTCTATAAGATGTTGGAACGGCACAACTTACTTCGAAAAAGACTGAAGTTTCACTATAAAAAAATACCCACACAAAAACGCCTGGAAACTTATTAAAGTCATCTTGCATATATTAATGTGACCTCGTGCTAATATTTACTTGAATATGTGAATAAAGATATTTGCTTATCTATTTATGCATGGTTTGTATAAGAGTAAAATGTATATTATTTTAGTCAATTTATTAAAGACTAGCCTGGGTGCGCGGCGTTGCCCGGGTGTTTGGAGGTGTGTGTTGAGCAAAAAAAAAGTGCGTAGGCAGGTAGACTCGATCCCATACAGCGAAGGAGGAAAAAAACGTGACGTCTTTGCCATTGCGTCTCTCGCCAAACCGGAAGTAGCGAAGGTTTAAATTAAGGCTAGTAAATTGAAAAGGGGGATAACTTTCGAAAATATCGGCGAAAAAATCGACCCTTCCTTGAAGAAAAAAGGCCAGTTGAGGGTGAAGAAATTAAAGTTTTTGATTAACTTGTCGATATTTGTCGTCAGAAGGGTCGTGATTAAATACGATACCGATCTCGTGAAAATCTGTCGCCTCTGTCGAAAGTTTTAGGCAGACATAAAAACATACATGATGATTGCAACGTCTTGTCAGACGAGTACCACTCCCTCAGACATTTAACATCCATGAGCCCAAATGTCTGAGGGAGTATCTATACAAATATGTTACAGAGTCTTAGCTTTGTACGACAGCTAAGTCTCTCTCTCGGTTCAAAATGTTGAGATCCAGAAACAAGCAAGAGCAAGATAGCCAGCAACAAATTGAACTGCAGACCAGCTTAATGCGGGTACTGGTCTTCCGCTTTATGGTTTTTTAAATCAGATATTTGCTTCTCCTAGAAAGATTGCCTTCGCCACGGCTTACGGGAGCCCTCTCTACCCCAATACACATATACACACACACAAATATACACGGTGCTAGTTGGCCGTTGACCCAGAAAAAGAGTTCATTCGCCCTTTGGAAGGTCTTGTTTTTAATCCTTCAGGGAGACTAGCCGTCCTCCTCACCAAACAAGTCCGGTGGGGGAACCAGTTTAGTCGCCGGTGACCCGACATGAGGCAGGTAGTACTGGGTTACATGGTACCAGTAGCATATGACATGACCTGAAAAAAAAACACACATACATACATACATACATACATAGCATTTAAACAGACAGGTGAGATTTATATTATAGACTAGCATGGGTTCCCGGCGTTGCTCGGGTATTTGGAGGTGTGTGTTGAGCAAAAACAAAAAAGTGGTAAAAGGCAAGCAGGCTCGAACCCGTCCCGCGGAGGGGGGAAAAGAATGTGAAAAAAAATGTGACGTCTTTGCCGTAAAGTCTATCGCCAAAGCGGAAGTGGCAGAGGTTTAAATTAAGGCTAGCCAATCGAACAGACAGGATGACTTTCGAAAATATCAGCGAAAAAGGCGACCCCTCCCTGTAGAAAAGTGCCCAGTTGAGGGCGAGGGAATTAAAGTTTTTAGCCAATTTTTTTGGAATTTGGCGTCCAGAAGGTTGAGCGTTAGAACGAAACAGATCTCGTGAAAATCCGTCGCCTCTATCGAAAGTTGTATGCATACATACATACATACATACATACATACATACGTACCTTGTGACAGACAGGTGAAATGTATATAGATAAGTTGCAGTTGTAGAAAGTTCGAATACAATCAATATATTCTTATTTATTAGAGTCCTCAGATCACTGTTCTCATTTTAAATTTTATTTGACAAACTTTTCGGTTGTATAAGTGCTCGTCTGATCTCCAATCTATAGCCCCCACCCCCGTTTGCCTGATTTTCACGAAAAGCACTCATCTAGCTGAAACCATGATCAATAATTTCCCCAACTCTTAAATTGTGCCTAAACCTAAACGTAGATTCTAGGAACAAAGGCTTTCTTAGAACTGCACACCTTTTTCTATCTGTTCCGTTTTCCTGCTTTCCGGTTGACTACCCAATTTACCAAATTTCTTAAAGATAACTACGGTATAATCCCATTAACTAGTGCACATCATTAACCCTTATCCTCGAGTGGCCTTTGGGTCTTGATGAATGAGTGGGTCACTGGTTGTCTAGTGTGAAGTTGGCGTATAGGTGCCATATTTGGACAAAAGTTCCTAGAAGCAACTTATCCTGCCTTAACAGAGTTCAAAATAGACTTCTTAGCCTAGAAGGGGATGCCACTTTCTCTTCGTTGCAAGTTCTTTACTACAGAACAGACGTTGCGAGCCTGTCTCTACTTTATCGTTATTTTCATGGGAAACGCTCGTCTAAACTGCAATCTTTGGTTTCCTCTGGCTTCAATTTCACGAACAACACTCGTCCACCTGAAGCCACTATACACAATTCCCCCGACTCTTTATCTGTGCTTAAACCTAAACGTAGAATCCATGAACAAAGCGTTTTTACAACTGCACGCCTGTAGAACTCTGTTCCGTTGTTCTACTTTCAAACTGACTATAATATATTCGTCTTCAAGTCCAATGTGAACAATTTTTTTATGAGCTATCCTCTGTAAGAACTTTTTTCAATAACTACGTCTTGGAATTTTTTTTTAAATTTGCACAAATATTACACATGATATGAGTAAAAATGTAATAGATAGATTTTACAGGAAAAATCCGGCTGCCCCCCCCCCAAGTGGGGGCCTTTCGGGTTAAAATGGCTAAAATTAACACTTTTGTGCTTATTCAAAAAATAAATTGATGCTTTGGATTTTTATAAAACTTTCTGAAAATTGTAACTTACTGATTTCTATATAATTTTGTTTGTCTATATTTCGCGATAACTCTTGAGTGTGCCCCAGGGGCTCTTTTAGGTCTAATAAAAAAACTTCATTTTTGGGACAATTTTACCATATTTGTCCAAAATTTTCTGTGTATGTTTATTTAGCATATCCTGGTCATAGTGCATCATTTATACCACTATCCGCCGGTCACTGAGGTGCGACCGACAGAGGTGTTATAGTAAATGTCTTAAAGCGGTCTCATGAAGATATGAAGATGGGCCAGTTATTAGGGTCTGTGTAGCAAGAAGAAAATCATACCTGAGATGTTGGATCTGGGTGTGGCTCCTTTCTTTTCTCAAGATGATCTCTTCACCCTGGTGGCATTCTGGTGGGAATCTTCATCTCTTTGTCCTCAGGGCCGCCTTTCGACTTAAGACATGTATGGAGACATGTATGAAGGCATTCATTGCAGACACAAGAAAAACGACACGCGACACAATTGTAATATATATAAAGCATAACTAAATATTTTATTGTACAAAATATATATTACAAAAACTTTTCCACATAAAAAACTGGATAATCGGCTTTTCAAAGCTAACTAAGCTAACTAGTATTGAGAGAGGGGTTGCTCCCCCCCACACACTTACGGAGAGACAGAATATGCGTCTTCACTTCATGGTGGTCGTGCAGGAAAGAGAGAGAGAGAGAGAGCTTTAGGAGAGGGAATTATTGGAAGGCGTTTCTTTGTATTTCTACGCACATGGTCAAATAACCACTGGGTCATGCCGCAGAGTGTGTTAGAAACAGTGGCACAAAGAAATAGTGCCACAATGGTGCTGAACTCAAATTTAAATATGTTAAAGCCTGGGGGATTTTTGGAGGATAAAAGGGTGGGGAAATGAATGATTTCGAAATTTCTATATTGGCATGGTGCAGAACTCAAATTAAAATATGTTAAGGCCTAAAACTGAACCGTTTGCTCATGTTCACTGGGATTTCACGTCCACCTTTTTGGGGCTAAATGGTGGAAGGGAGGGTGAACTTAGTGATTTTTCATGCTTCGTTCACAGTGCATTTACTAGGGAACATGCATGCTTCACTTGTTATTTTTTTATAAGGATGAGAGTTTTTTAAGCTTATTTCTAATCTTTCGAAAGTAAGTTTAAACCATGGTTTAATTTTAAAAAATAGAATCGTTATCTATCTGTCAAAATTAAGTTAGAAATAATACTAGCAGTTCCGCCCCGCTTTGCTGTTCATAAGGTTATGTGCATATGTATATATTAAAATGTGTGAATATGTAAAGTAATGCCTTTCTGTATAATAGTCTTCCTTAACTACCATAGAGAAAAGACGGGCATACATTTTTACTTTGATAGATATATAAACAGATAGATAGATAGATAGATAGACAGATTGGATGCAATATATAATAATGATTTAAATGTATAAAAAAAAGCTCATACGCCACCACTGAGAACCGAAACCAAAACGTTCAGCTAACGATTTATTTTGCCTCTGCCGTCAATGACTGAGCTATGAAGACATATTTTCTGCAGAGCTAACAATTAAAACATGAACCAATAGCTACTACATTATGCGTTCGTAATGGCGGCGTTCGATCTTCACCTGGCAAATTTCATTTTTTTAAAATTTGCACACTTTTGCATTGATTTTCCGAGCTAAGACCTAAATATAAGGTTTCGCGTGGATTTAAATACCTTATATATGAAGTTTCATGTCTGTAGACCAAAAACTCTAGGAAAAATTTGTTAAACAAAAATATATACGTATACATATATATATGGAAAAATGTTGTGTTTACTATAAACTTTTTACGCAAATATTATGCAAGTATAAATCATGTAGAATATATGCATGAATATAATTACATTTAACAGTAAACTAAAGATGATCATCTCATAAGAAACCCGAAAAAACTAATAGGAATTAATTAAAATGAATGTTTAAACGAATATGCACATTCGCTAGGTCTTTTGCTAGTGAATGCAAATTCACAACCCATATATGAGAAAATTGTATTTTTTTTTTAATAATTAGACAAGAGGGGTTTTAATATGAATACCAATGCACCCAAAAGAAAAACGAATTTATAGGAGTATAGATAGATAGATTGAGTTTTGTTGACTATATTAAAAATTGAAATATAATTTCTGCTTGTATATAGCAGGTGATTAAAAATAGTACTGTTTAATATTGCGTTTACTCATGCAAAATGTAAAAATATTTTTTCTTTAACGATTACATAAAAAATAGAATTATTTTTTGTCTTTCAAAGTTAAGTACAAAATACTTGTTAAATATAGAATATAGAATTATTTTTTGTCTTTCAAAATTAAGTACAAAATACGTGTTAAATTTCAAATATACATTTGTTATAGTTGTTCAATTAAAAATACCATTGTTTCGATTGTCGAAATATCTATATATAAAAGTGAAAATATATATGTGTGTGTGTGTGTCTGTGTGTGTACAAAACTACTCTGACAATTATAATACTACAAACTCGAGACTTGAGGTAAGGGATATTGAGATTTGGGAAAAAACTTTTTAATCTGTTTTCGGACAGAAATTTCGCTGTCAAGGGGTCATAGTTCACCGATTTGATATTTAAAAACTCTACCACACTCCTACGCCAATTTTTAGGCGTAAACACTTGAAATTTTAGATGTAGGTTACTTGGACATGGGTCAAACTTTCTAATTTGATTTAACACTAAAACAATAAATGCTAAAGGGCCAAAATTGGGGTCACAATTTAAAAAAATTGACCTCTGTGATATCTACAAAATTACTCAACCAATTTTTAGTCTAAACATTTTAAATTTTACATAGACTGTATTTAGACATAGGTTAACATTGTTTAATCAGTTTTTAGTCGAAATTTTTGTTTCCAAGTGTTCAAGTTAAAAAACAGATTTGATCTTTGTGCTGCTTAGCAAACTAGTCAGACAATTTTGGGTCTAAACATTTGAAAATTATCCTAAATGGCATTGAGACGTGCCGCAAGCTTTTTTAATCAGGTTTGGGGTGGAAATTAGGCTGAAAAGTGGGTAAAGTTAAAAAAGTTGACATTTGGAGACTGTAGTCCGAAAATTTTAGGTCTAAACACTTGGAAATTTAGATGTAGGATACCTGGACATTAGTCAAACTTTTTACTATATATATATATATATATATATATATATATATATATATATATATGTGTGTGTGTGTGTGTGTGTGTGTGTGTGTATATGTATGTATATATATATGTATGTATGTATATATATATGTATTTATATATATATATATATATATATATATATATGTATGCTGTATGCATATATATACATAAATACATATATATATACATACATATATATATACATAATACATATATACATAATACATATATATATATATATCTTTTTCTTGACCTTCTTGACAAGATTTTGCCAGATACTGCTAGCAAATACCATATGTGCGGGTCAACCCCATATATACACGGTGGTCACCACTTATCAAGGCCCGGAAGCCATTCAGGGATAAGGGTTATTGCAAGTACAGTACGTTAGTGTGGAGATTTGATTAAGTGTTTACTTAAAGGGGCGGTTCATTAGGAATTTGTTAACGTTGGACTTGAAGACATCCAAGTTGTAGTCAGGTGGGAAGCAGCAGACGGAACAGCATTCCACAGGCGTACAGTTCTAAGAAAGAATCTTTGTTCATGGAATCCACGTTTTGATTTAGGCACAGATAAAGAGTAGGGGGAATTTTTCACAGTGGATTCAGCTAGACAGGTGTTTTTCGTGAAAGATTGGCGAGGGGGGGACCAGAGATTGAAGTTCAGACGAGAACCTGCCATGGAAATAACGATAAAACAAAGATAGGCTCGCAACGTCTCTTATGTGGGAGAGAGGTTGCAGGGTAGAGAAAAGGCATCCCCCACTAAGTTGAGCTTAGGAAATAACCAAAAATCATAACCAGCAAAGACCGGATTATAGGATAAGTGAGGAACTATCTTCATGCCTATTTTTGGCAAATAGTCTGTGACAAATATCGACCATCCTTGGGGCAAACTTCGTGTAACAGTCCTTTATTTCTAGTACCTCGCGAATTATTGTGTGTGCAGTTCCCACGCTGATTCTATTTTCTGTAATGGTTAACTGTTCACTTATTGTCTCCATAGGCACACAACGTAATTTATTAATTAAATTCTGGATTTGGCCAATCAACTCTGGTGTTCAGAATTACTTACTCCTCCAACATCTAACATCATCTCTAACGTATGCCCTGCCCTCCTTGAATCAAATGTGCCTCTCAGAAATTGATGCTCGATGCAAAATGGTCCAAAAAGCAGTTTGAAACATTCCTTGCGTTTAATTTTTCCCACATTTTTTTCAGATTTAAAATACATGGTCATTGCATATTCTTCTTTTAAAGTGTTCTTAGGCATAGATTTCAGTTTTTAATTTTGCCAGCTGTGACAATTCGACTTTAGTATGGTGTATTCCAATTCCTGCTGTAGCTGTTCGTTTGAACCCGAAATCATAAATATTAGTCAGTCTTTTCATAAGATGTGTAGCAATAATTGAATTTTCCGGAGTCTGCGACTATTTTAAATGCCCTAAAAAAAAACCAAAAAAAAAACCGGGAAACTTATTTAAGGCACTTTGTATTATTTTTGTGTTTGTGAAATATTTTGTTTCACTAGTTTAAAGTATCTGTATGGCATCACAACGGTTTCAAAAGCGAATGAAGCGCGAAGCTGTTTTTATTGCGTTGGTGGGAGCAGATTGTTAATCAAATCAGGTGATTGATGTCGGTTCTTAAGTTCATTCTTCTTTGAAAAGTTTTAATTAATGTTCGGGTGTTAAAAGCGACATTTAAACAGAAACCTTTTTTTAATTGCTTAATTTTATTTTGATGTTGAAACTATATTAATGACTATTTGGAAAAGTCTAGGTAATAGAGAATAGCGTCAAATAGTTCAATCTATGAGTGTTGTTCCAAATGTAAAGACTCCTATTTTTTTATTAACTCATGAAGTTGAAGAGCCATTAAGACGGAAGTGGTATCCACAAAAGAGGAGACCATCTTTGCTCCAGAATATATTTTTCTAGATATTCACAACCATTCTCATTGCTCTTTTTTTAGTGATGAACAATGGCTGTGCATGGGCCATCGGAGCGTATTTTCAAGTAGAACATCCTAAAATAGATAGGCGGTGATGGTGTTAGAGAATGGAGAGAGATAGAGAGAGCGAGAGAGCGAGAGAGAGAGAGAGGAGGGAGAATGTAAATTACAGTGTAGACACGTTGACAGGAAGTTAACATCAGCTGATTGGATTGCGTGTGAGTCATGTGATCAGGTTAGCTGTATCGAGGGGATTTGGTTGCGACTTGGACGAAAGCGGACGGCTTCGCCGTTGTCTCCTCCCCTTCGCTGGGGGTGGGAACGAACGCTGACGTGGTAGAAATACGACCTAGAAGAAGAAACCACAAGCCAAATTCACGTTCCTTACTTCTGTGAACAAACTGGAAGGTGAATAAAAAACTATAGAACCGATTTCTTGTTTTGGTGTGAAATAAATCTTTGTCCCCAAAAACAGGTATCAAGTCTCCCTGAACTGGCATCTAAGCTTCAGCCTCTGTCCCATCGACGAAACGTTGCATCCCTCTGCATGTTCTACAAGTGTTTTAATGGTGAATGCTCTGACGAACTGCAAGCATCTGTGCCCCCACAACGTGAACACCCTCAACAAACTCGACAAGCTGCTAAATCCCATCCCCACACTGTAGAGATCCCTAGGTGTAAAAGACATTTCTACTCCAGTAGTTTTTTCTCATAACCGCTGGACTTTTGAATTCCATTCCAGGTCCCTGCTTCCCCAACTGTACTGACGTACAGAAGTTCAAGTGCAACGTGAACCGACATCTTGCTGCCAAAATCCCTACATAGTACCCCAGTAGTTGTTGCCCCTGATAGAAGCCCCCTACACCAGTGGCCATGTGCCTTGTTTGGGGTGAAAATGTAATAAAAAAACATTCTGAATGCATTTTGGCAAGGAATTAATACACACACTTTGATTCTGACACACTTCCATGACAGGGCGTGGTTTCTTAGAGTCTAGCACCGCCAATATCTGCAACTGAGAGATTCAACTATCAGGACATAAAAAGCATAAGAAGAGTCATCATTACAATGCAATTTGCGACTCTATCTGATTCATTAAGTCGGAATAAAAAATAAGAGACATTATTTTTGGACATCCCTCATATATATATATATATATATATATATATATATTTATATATATGTGCGTGTGTATATATATGTGTATATATATGTATATATATATATATGTATATATATATGTATATATATATGTATATATGTATATATATATATGTGTGTATATATATATATATGTATATATATATATATATATATATATATATATATATACATATACTAAAAATGACTCATGTTCAGGTAACCCACATCTTAAATTTAAAAGATTTGAACCCAAATTTTGCTGAATAGTTTATTAGACACCGAAAAGGTCAATTCTTTTGAACTTTCACTCCCTGGAAACGAAATTTTCGGCCAAACGCCGATGAAAAAAAACTTGCCATCTGCCTGAATACATTTTATGTAAAATTTCAAATGTTTAGATCAAAAATTGGCTTAGTAATTTGATGGAGACCAAAAATGTATTTTTTTTTTAATTTTACCCGAGTTTTGCCATTTTAGCGTTTATTGTTTTCGGTTCAAATCAAATTCAAAACTCACATCTAAAATTGGCGGAAAAGTTGGGTAGAGTTTTTAAGGTAAAAACGGTGTAACTTTACCCGTTGACAGCGAAACTTCTGGCGGAAAACGGATTAACAAGATGTTCCGAAATCTCAATACGCCTAATGCTAAATCTCGAGTTTGTACAATGAAAATTGACAGAGGATTATGGTAGGGAAATGCGCACACATAGCCACACAGACACACAATTTCACTTTATATGAACGGGCCCCGTGTACACTTTATGTGATATATCCATTATTAATTCAGCGGTTGCCCTTATTTTACAGGACATGGCAGAATCAACAACCGTGAGTACACCAAGACCCCAGTGGGAGCTGGGACAAAGAATACACTGTGTTAAATTTTACTACAAGACAGGCTCGTTTAAGAAAACCCAGGTCCGTTTCATGCGTCAGTTCGAATGTGAAAAGGCTCCACCCAAAAGCAGAATTCAGAACTGGGTGGACAAGTTCGAGAAGTATGGAACCGGGGAGAATCTCAACGGTGTCATAAAGAACCGTCCAAGCCACTCGGGACGTCCCAAGAAGCGAACAGCCGAGCTGGTCGAAAGAGTGAGAGAGTCTCTCCAGCAGAGTCCGAAACGCTCTGTGTGTAAGCGAAGTCAGTCCCTCGGTATGCCCCGTGATACTTGCAGGAGAGTGCTGGTGAATGATATCAGGGCTTACCCATACAAAATACAGACGCTGCAGACCCTTAAAGCCTCAGACAAGAAGCAGAGGAGGGCTATGGCAGTCAATATGCTCGAGAAGATCGAAGAGACACCATGTTTCCTTAACCTCCTTTGGACCTCAGATGAAGCCCACTTCCATCTGGATGGATAGGCGAACACCAAGACAAATAAGACTCAATGAAGTAGCCACCAAGCCTCTGCACTTTCCTAAGTGCACGGTGTGGGTTGCAATCTTAGCCAGAGGTATCATCGGACGAATCTGGCGCAGCAGTGACAGTCACCAAGGAGCAATATGTGGAGGTCCTCAAAACCTTCATGAGTGAGCTCCAGGCCATCTACCCGTCGCTCATGAGCAAGTTCTGGTTCCAGCAGGACGGAGCAAGTTCTCACACGTCAAACCTGTCCCGAGATTGGCTGAAAGAGAAGTTCGGAGGCCGAGTTATCAGTCTCAAGACCTAAGTCCCCCAGATTTTTTTCTTTGGGGCTATCTTAAGGACAGAGTCTAGGAAGGGAAACCCAGAAGCATCACGGAACTCAAGGAAGCCATCAGGGACGAGATGAGAGCCATTACCATTTCGGTATGTAAGAACGTCATGGACAACTTCGTGTTGCGCCTCAAGAAATGTACGGAGCTAAATGGAGGCCATCTAGAACATATGCTGGAGAACAGAGAAAAAAAGGCCAAAGACACTAGTTTTTTTGATGTGATGTTTTGAAGACAATAAACTAGTTATGACCAAAGTTTCATTTGGACAAAATACTAAGTAACGGGGCCTATTTATAGTTGGGACCCGTTTTTTTAGGTTAACACACACACACACACACACACACACACACACACACACACACATATATATATATATATAACTTACTACCTAGCTCTTCCTATTTATTGAGCCCTGCTGAAGTAAATACTTAAAGTTTAAGCATAAAATTATGCTTTCGTATATTAATATTAGTCATGATTCGTAGACGACGAAACACGTGTCAGTGGATAATTATATTTAAAAAACAATATATATATATATACCGCTCCCCATGTGGGGGGTACCAATTTGGTTAAAGGGAAAATTATTTCCAACTCGAATTTAGGTAAATGTGCAATTTCCTTAATACATATATATATATATATATATATATATATATATATATATATATATATATATATATATATACTAGCATTTCAGCCCGGCGTTGCAGGCAGGCTCGAACCCATACCGCGAAGGACGAAAAGAACGGGGGAAAAAAAACATGAGTTCTTTCTCGTTACGAGCACCGCAAAACGGGAAGTGGCGTAGGTTTTAATTAAGGCTTTACAATAGAAAGAAGGGATGACTTTCAAAAATATCGGCGAAAAAAGCGACCCCTCTCTGTAGAAATATTTCCAGTTACAGGTGAAGGCATTAATCTTTTTAGCCAATTTTTCGATATTTGTCGTCTAAATGGTCGAACTTCAAAACGATACTGATCTTGTAAAAATCCGTCGCCTCTGTCGAAAGTTTTAGGCACACATGCAAACATACATGCATACATACATACATACATACATACATTTATATGTTGGTAACTAAAATTTTTTGACCCACACCGATTCATAAACTTGCCCTATCTCTGAATACCCTTTATGTAAAATTTCAAATGTTTATACCAGAAAGTGTCTGAGTTATTTGGTAGAAATCGTAGAGGTCAATGTTTTAAAACTTTGACCCCATATTATGACCTCTTAACATTTATTGTTTTGGGCTCGAATCAAGTTATTAAGTTAGATCCATGTCCAAGAAACCTATATCTAAAATTTCAAGTGTTTAGAGCCAAAATTGTTGGAAGAGTTTGGTAGATTTCTCAAAGGTCAAATCGTTGAATTTTTACCCCCTCTGGCCGAATATGAATTACACAGATTTTCCCAAATCTTAGTACCCGTATATCAAATTTCGAGTCTGTAGACTTAAAATTGACAGAGTTATTGCGTAGGGAAATGTACACACACACACACACACACCCGTTCACTTTTCTAGGTATACTAGCATTTCAGCCCGGCGTTGCCAGGGTGTTTGTTGGTGTATGTTGAGCAAAAAACAAAGCGGTCAATTATTAAACTTTGACCCCTATTATGATCCCTTAACATTTATTGTTTTGGGCTCAAATCAAGTTATTACGTTAGATTCATGTCGAAGGAACCTATATCTAAAATTTCAAGTGATTATACCAGAAATTTTCCGAGGAGTATGGTAGAGTTCTCAAAAGACAAATCGTTGAACTTTGACCGCTTAACAGCCAAATTTTGGGCTGAAAAGCGATCACTCAGATTTTCCTAAATCTCAGTACCCTCCATATTAATTTCGAGTCTGTGGACTTAAAATTGACAGAGTTATTGCGTAGGGAAATGTACAAACGCACACACACATACATACAGGCACGTTCACTTTTATAGATAGATAGATAGATAGGTTAAATTAAAATATATACGTATACATAAATATATATATTGAAACAATTTTGTGTATACTATAAAGTAGAATATCTGCATGAATATAATTACACGTAATAGTTAATTAAAGATGATGATAAATTGTTTGGATCAATAGTGTACGAGATGAAATCAGAATCCGGTTCACTATGAACTTTATTATATAATACAAGTGATTTTTCATCTTACACAATTCAACACAGATTCAATCAAAACAAAAAATTAAACAACGAACAAACACATTTTAATACCGTATTTAGATTTTGTCCGATAATTTTTTTCGTTTCAAGAGTTATTTCCCTTAATAACTTTACCTGATGAACTTTTAAGTATTCGTTTAATAATTATCTCCCTTGTTAAATGTTTAAACTCTCTGCACTATACATATTTTTAAAACTATTCTCTTCTAATATTTACTGAAAATAACGCGTTTTGACTTTTTCTCTAATCTTGAGCGTTAGAAAGTCTCAGCCGATGTAATCCCCGGCTTTCTTGAAGTGTATTTCGTCGAACCCGGAAATCTTTTACGCGAACTCAAAAATCGGTAAGGAATTTAAATCGAAAACATTTATTAAACCAATGGCGGAGAGCACGTTCTGTTTTTTTTTTCAGTCTTGCTCAGCTATACGATATGCTTTTAATAATTTTGCAGACTTTTTTGTACATGCAGTTAAAATTGCCTTAGACTCTTGAAAATGCAGTATGTTATTGCTATACATGTTATAAGATGACTGCCCAATTTTTATAATTTGAGACTCGAATGAACAGTTACAGCTGGTACTAGAATACACTCTACTGATTGTTCCAACTTGTGAATTTCAAAAATGCTATATGGACGAGAGGATATTTAAAAAACGATATGCACTGATTATCTATTTAAAATTTGGAAAAAAATGCCGAAGGAAAGTATGAATTACTTAAGACTGATGTGGATCATCTTGCATGAGTTAAGCTTCAGTTTTCAAGGTGTATAAGAAATTTAAAGAAGTGTGGGATTCTTTGAGGGGTAATAAGAGGTGTGGGCAGAAGTCAGTACACAAGAGTTGATTGGCCAAATAAAGAATTCTTATTTAGTCAATCAACTTTGGTTTTCTGACTTTTTTCAATGGAACCGTAGAAATCCAATGCCTCTATACACTGTTTCAAAACGTAGTAAGGCAACAACAACTACGGAAGACAGTAATTGCTGGGTATATAGTTACAATACTCAGCATTCCTACCCCGTCGTCGTAAAATACATGAAGAAGGCCAAAGGATAAGTTGGCCGAAAAGTAGTAAAACAACTGAAATGTGACCGTTTGAGGGAGCGCTGCTGCTCCCCATTGGCGAGATTTAGATCCCCCCAAACCCTGAGTGAGGCCGGGGAAATATGCTGATCTTGTCTGTTGAACGTTAATTGAATGCTAGACAGCGGCAGGTGACATATCATAAGGGATTGGTATTGTACTTGAAGAAAAACAGACATGTTTTATTGTTTAGAAAACCCAAGGACAGTAAACGTCAGAATAATGTGGAGATGAAACCAGACCTATTCTGGCCTGAAGAACACCTGTTCAGACAATGGCTTTCCCCAATGGAAGGATTTGACTCTTTGGGGTCGTGTGAATGATTTCATTTTTGATCCTTCAAACGGTCACGTTACACAGCAACAACTATGAAGATGAGGATAACAGTTCGCAAAGAAATACATGAATGCACTATCTGTACCTTTTATACTAAACTGCGCATTAGAAATTAAATTAATTAATTTCAAATTAAAACGTTTCTTCTTATCATTGACTTTGTGACTGACGTGGAAGATTTGCCGATCATCGGTGCCCAAAAAATGTCGGTTGTTATCGGCTGAAAATGAAAAGAATATACGAAAATGTGTTCAAACTTCGGGTGTCAACGGCTGAAACTGAAAGAATGTTTTTGAACGAAAATGTACTCACATTTTGAAATCACAAAAGCTCACGAATGGATGCCTTATTCATCAAAAGTCATTTATATTTTGGAGCAAATCTTCAAAGCGAGATGGTATTTATTATGAACGCCTTATCATAAATGATAGACCTGAAAAAAATACACAGAAATTATTAATGAAAATTTTAAATATTTGTTGGCGATTAAATGTTACAATTTATATAATAAAAGAATATGAAAAGAAGTAAGTGTTATTTGTCGGAATATAATTCCAATAATATATATATATATATATATATATATATATATATATATATATATATATATATATATATATAAGGAATGAAAAAATATACCAGCGGTGGTTGACGTTATGTTTAAAGAAAAAAATAGAAAAAACCGAATGAAATTATTAAAAAAAAATCAACGTTTCGTCCCTGCTTCAGAGGACATCTTCAGGATAATTGAAATAAAAATGTGATAAAAGGAAAAGTCATAGATCGTGCGAAAAAAGACAGTTTTTTAAAATCCAACCCATGTCGGGAAAGGACGAATATGTGTGCGACATCAAACAACCTTCCCATACGCACACATATTCGTCCTTTCCCGACAAGGGTTGGATTTAAAAAAACTGCCTTTTTTAGCACGATCTATGACTTTTTCTTTTATCACATTTTTATTTCAATTATCCTGAAGATGTCCTCTGAAGCAGGGACGAAACGTTGATTTTTTTAATAATTTCATTCGTTTTTTTTCTATTTTTTCTTTAAACATATATATATATATATATATATATATATATATATATATATGAATATATTTTCTTAGTATATATCCATCCTTATTTAAGAAGCTCAATGTAATTACGGAGCAATATAGAGAATAAATGACAAAAAGTTATATTCAAAAATTCATGATCTTGACCATCTTATAATTTATTCCTTTAATTCGGTTGACTAAGAGAATTGATGAGAACTGAATGAAAAAATAACTTATAAGATGGTCAACATCATGGACTTTGGAATATAACTATTTGTCATTTATTCTTTCTCTCTCTATATATATATGGATGTATATGTGTATATATATATATATATATATATATATATATATATATATATATATATATATATAGTCATCAACCTAGACTGATATTTCGGTGTATTACGGCTCATCAGTGCGGCTAGAACTGGAACTTTCTCCAGCCGGGATTGAAACTCGACCCTATGCCTTTGCTCAGAATCGTGTCTTCGATGATCGGTCGATTCCATTTTTTAAAAGAGCATACATGTTAATTTATATATATATATACATATATATATATGTATATATATATATATGAAATAAAATGGAGGTTGAAGGACCTAGATACTGAACGTTTCGCCCGATTTATGCGGGCTTCTTCAAGAGGGATGGTCACTGACCCTCTTTAAGAAGCACGCATAAATCGGGCGAAACGTTGAGTATCCAGGTCCTTCCACCTCCATTTTATTTCATATCGTCGGATTTAATCCAGCTCAACAATCATATATATATATATATATATATATATATATATATATATATATATATATATTTATATATATATATATATATATATATAGAGAGAGAGAGAGAGAGAGAGAGAGAGAGAGGATAGATAGATAGATAAACATATTTATATATATTTATATAAATGTATATATCTATTTATATAGGTTTCTATCTTTATCTCTCTCTTTTTCTCGCTCTCCTCTACACACACACACACACAGGCACACATATACATATATGCATATGTATATATGTACACATGTGCATCCATATATATATATATAGAGAGAAAGAATACATATATATATACATATATATATGTATATATATATATATATATATATATATATATATATATATATATATATGAAAAGGGGACAAACCCCAGTAAGTAAGAAAGCAAACTAGATAAGTTCGAAATGATATTTGGAAAAGGTTACAATCTAACCTAGTAAGAAAAGTTTAAAAAAAGAATACATAAGAAATCTTAGGAAGTCAGAACGATTTTCACTCTTCTCACAAATAACTAAGTATTATTTATCGCAGAGATAGGTATTTAATTTCAGAATGCGGTCGATTTTTCATTCTTTTAGAAATAACTGGATATTACATATGTCAGTGTAAAGAATAGACAATACAAGTTTAGAAATAATGATTCGAAAATAGGCTAAATGATAGAATGCAATTTAGGAAATCTTTAGGTAACATCCTCGTGAATATATTTCACGTGGCGTACCACGCCTCTGACGTCATCAGGAACGTATATTTCCAATATATGGAGACAGGGTTCGAAGTTAAGAGAGACGCAGTCAGACAGCGACTTTGAGTTGACTCGGATATACTGGAAGCTGACATCCTTTTGGAGGCGATAGGGGAAAGGATACAGCAATGTAATCGTAAAGACTTGACTTCCTGACCACTATCATCAACCAGCTGGAGTGAATAAAAATATATCTATCTATCTATATATATATATATATAAAAGCGAAAATGTATGTATGTATGTATGCAAGTGTGTGTGTGTTTGTATGTCTGCTAAAAACTTTCGAACTACAATTCACAAATTTGGTCCCATATAAAATTCCCTTCTTTCGCCCGAGGAATATCGAAAAATTGGCCAAAAATCATTAAATTTTTAACCCTCAATCAGCACTTTTCTACAGGGGGGGGGGTCAGCAAAAACCGTCCTCTCATGACGATGTAACTTCTACGCATGCGTCATACGACGTCGTAACCTGATTTAGTTTAAATATTTTAAAAAATGATCTTATTCGTGTACGTCGCCTTAGCTCAGTTGGTTAGAGAGCTGGGACATTATCTAAAGGTTTTGGGTTCGAATCGTGGTATGAGATGTCATTTTTTCAATTTTTTAAATTCTAATATTGAAGCAGGGTTATTTTGCCATTTTTCACGTAACGTTCGTTTTTTGGGTTTTTTTTATTTTACTTCGCTTATGCTTAGGTTTTCATTAACACTCCCAACTCCGACCGACCACACACACCCAAAAACACCCGGGCAACGCCGGGTACCCACCGATTTTAAAAATTTTAATATTGAAACAAGCTTATTTTACCCATATTTTACGTGTTTTTTTGGGGGGTATTTTTCAGATTTTTAAAGGAGTTGTAACGTTCGTTTTTCTGTTTTCTTTTTTTTCGATTTTTAAATTTAACATCGTTCGTTTGCCTTACGTTAGTTTTCTTTGTGTTTTTTTTTTCGATTTTTAAAAATTTTAACTTTTTTTATATAATATTTTATTTTTATTTAATAGTTAAAAATATTTACTTCGCTTATACTTATGTTTTTATTACCTCCCACCCCACCGCCCGAGCACACACACCTCTAAGTACCCGGGCAACGCCAGGTACCCCCCGCTTTATTTTTTAGATTTTTTAAAGAAGTTTTAACGTTAGTTTTTCTGTTTTCTTTTCTTTTTTTTAGTTTATTTTTTTTTACTTCGCTTATTCTTATGTTTTGATTAACACCCCTCCCACCCCCCGCCCGAGCACACACACCTCCAAACACTCGGGCAACGCCGGGTAGTCCCCCCGCTAGTATAATTTTAAAACTCAAATGATTTTGTAACGATGTATGTAACCCACTTTCTGGTTATGTGTATATTATAAGTGGCAGTTTTATAGATAGAAGGGAAGGTAGTCGGAAGAAAGCAAGAAAGAAAGACTAAACTGAAGTTATTATTGGAGAAGCATGCGAGTAGGGTTGACAGAGAAAAATTCAGACTCAGTCGGCATCGAATTCGGCCATGTGGAAAACGGGAAGGCGTAAGTTGAAACGGTTGGGGAATATCTATTAAGATTGAAGTTAGCTTTAGGATTTTAAATTGGGATTAAATTCTAATCATTTTAAGTTCCTATTTATTTTGTTTCTCCACGAGGGCAGACTTAGACACAGTTTCTAGATTTGTTTACAGTATTTTGATGTACGAAACTTTTCTATCTTATAATAAATGTTGGTTTTATGGACATTTAAAGAGTGTATATATCTTATTGGGACACCCTCTATATAAGGCAGTTTGTTGTAGCAAATTTGCTATCAACTTGCGCCTGCGCAGCGTCGGCATACACAACGCAGAGTCAAACACAAAATCGAATACATTCAACGTCAAGTACACTCAACATCGTCTTACCATCAACGCTTACCCTGTGAACTCAGAGTATGTAAAATTCCCATAAGCACAAAACAAAATCACTGAGAAAACAAAAATAACCTAACTAAGGGTAAGGATAATGATTAAACGTTGGATAAAATTATGGTTAAATTTATTACGAACTTTCCAGGATTCGAATCTGGAATTTTCTGATTCGTAGTCAGACGCGTTATCCTGTCTGTATGCTTAAATATGTTACCGAGACTATATACAGACAATGCTAAAATCAGTTTACAAGGATAGGTAACTTTCTGGACTATTGCACGAAACGGGACCGAAACCCTTATTCTAGGCTTTTTGTGTGACTCGGCGTTGGTCGTTAAGAACCATATATGGATAATGACAATCAAGAGACACACACCTTTTAGGGGGAAAAAAAAGAAAATTTCAATTCGGTGCATCCGTTCGAAAGTTTTATTAGTATATATACACACACATAAATAAATAAAGAAACATTTAGAATTTTATTAATAGTATAGATAAAACTTCAAATATTTATTTAATCTATAAAATCGCATAAATATTTGATAAAATTTTAAATGAATAATTTACTGCAGAATGAAACTATTAAACACTATATATCCAGAATAAGAAACATCTCAGAGTGTTTGGGACAATCACTTTAATAATACATACATATAATCGGGAGGTTTTGAACTAAATAAGTTTCAGGAGAAGAGTCAGATGAATATTGGTCAGTTAGTTGCGGATTAATTGTGGGAGAATCTTTATAACATTCATCTTTTGAGTTGTAGCCATTTAATGTAGCCATGGAGTTTACCAGAGCTGGTATATTTGATGTGAGTCATCAGTTATTATGCTAATTAGATGAATTTCATGACTCGGTAGTTGTAACACCGTGCAAGAGTATACGCCCTTCTAATGAATACAGTCATTTTATATAGGATAGTACTCTTTCTTTTGTCAGTTACATTCATTTATATGGCTCTGTATGTTATTGGATGATATTATTTTCTGTGCTACATTCGGCAGAGTATAATATTTTACAGTTTTGTTTAATAATTTACTATACTTATGTGAGTATTACAAAAGAATTTTCTACTCTTTTGAAAAATTCTTTAGGTGTGTTTTTTACGTTCGAGCTAAAAGATGAAATGGGCAATATGGATTTCTTTCGTCTTAGTCATTCTTCTTATTTTGTTTGTGGTTAGAATTTCTTATGATAATATCATCTTTTTGGATAGGTTTATTTTTCTCGCGATATATTGCGTTATGTTGTTTTTGGTGTTTTTACGGTCATATTATGTTGATGTTAGATGTTTTCTTATTTGGGTTAACTTCTATAGATAGGCCGTAATTTTAAAAAAAATCTTGTAATTTCTTAACGGCATTGTTGTACTGTTTTGGCATAACTAGTGTGACAAATAATGCGTCATCTGTATATAGCCATCTTATTGGCTTTCTGAATTCTATTCAACGCCTTTTTAATAGGAATACTTCCCCTAAATCTGTAACTAGTAGAGAGTCGAGGGAATCTATTATTATATTAAAGTTCTTGGGAGTATCCTCTCTTGTCCAAAATGTCCCGTCAAAGTGTATTAAGAATCATCTTGCTAACAGTATAAATTTTATTTCTAAATCGGTAATGTCCGAATTTGTTAGCAAATGTTAATGCCTTATTAAAGAGTGTTGGGGAGATAGAATGATAGTAATTATTTATATCAAAGTTAATGAAATTCAATCTTTGCTTTTCTTTAAGGTTGAAACATTAAATTCGTAAAGTTCTGATGAAAAAGTAGGAGGAATTTAGTTGTTTTTTTTATTTGAGTATTTAAAAATGTCATAGTCATACGTTGAAGTATAAATACTATTATAAACATCAGCTGAAACTTTGAAATGAAATTAAAATTGGAAAAGTAAGAAAAAATCATTTGAACATTGAGTTATTTCTACTAGAAATTCATTTTGAGAAATACGAACGGCCAGCATTGTCATAAAAACCAAGAGAATTAGCATCCTTCAGCGATATTCTATTTTATTATTAAATAATTGTTTTAGTATATATATCTATCTATTTATCTCTCTCTCTCTCTATATATATATATATATATATATATAAATAACTACTTCATTTGCTCACATAAATTAATATACGAAAGTATAGATTTATGCGTAATCTTTAAGTATTTACTTCAAAATTGCACAATACGTAGGTAGAGCTAGTTAGTAATTTATAAAATATATATGGCGATTAAGCTACACTGAATACTCGGCGTTTCATCCACTATAGGATTCGTCAGGCTTATGCGCGAACTCTGTGGTTGTTTCTCGTTTTTATATATGTTGAGGATTTTAGTTAGCAAATCAGCTTTCTAGTATACACCGCGCCCCTTCCTATCAGCCAATGGACATGCATTTTATCGAACAAAGGATCTGTTTTAGAACTAGGTTAGTGGTTTAAGGCAAACGATTTTCCTCATTTCTGCTCTTTTTTATATATAAATATACATATGTGTACACACATACATGCACACACACACACACATATATATGTATATATGTGTGTGTGTGTGTGTGGTCGTTTATGTATATTCATGTTTATTTAATTTATTTATTTGTTTGTTTTCTATTGTTTTTGTTAGTTTTAAAGCTATTTTGTATCGCTATCCTAGAGTAAGTTTTATTTTGTGAACACAATTGTTTGCTATTTCTCGTCTACAGTTTAATAGAATTAGGCCTTAAAGCAGACGTATCAGCTAACATAAAAATAACAAACTTCCTGGACGTCACGTTTAACTTAGATAAAAACACATATGAACCATACTTAAAAGATAACGCTGCTCCAATTTACGTAAACCCTAAGTCCAACCACCCACCATCAATTATAAAACACATTCCCAACTCGATCGTAAGTAGACTCGGTAATAACTCAAGCGATGAAAATGCATTTAACAGGTCAACCAATATCTACGAAACAGCCCTAAAAATAGTGGATCCAAAAATATCGATATCAAATATAAGCAACAAAACACCAACAACTATAATAAATAATAAATAGAAGAAAAATAACTATAATTTGGTATACGACCCCATACAATCAAATGTTAAAAACAAAACTTGGTAAGAAATTTCTAGACCTTATTGAAAAACACTTTCCCGCAACCAACCCCTTACACAAAATCTTCAATGAAAATACCTTGAAGTTATCTTACAGTTGTTGCGAAAATTTAGAGATGATAATTAAAGCACATAATAACAAAGTGTTTTTCAATAAGGTCTAAATAAATAAGTTTTCGTGTATGTCAAAGAACGACTTTTTTCCGAGAAGCGATCGGTCTCCTCACAACTTCTTAAAACGTTTATATGGTACCTAAATGATAATGTCTACGAGTTAACAACCGGAGTCGCCTGTCTATTTAATTTGTCCAACTTTCAAAAGATAAATATTCAACAATTTTCGATCGCCGCATGTGCATTAAGCTTTTTCGTATATAAAAAAAGAAGCGAACAGACTCGCGGTAAAGAAAACACCCGCACTCAAATTTTAGTCAAAAACGGGCATCTGCCAAGTCTCACCTTTTTCACACTTTATTATTTTCCAACTGCGCGTCAAGGATTCGTTTTTTTGTAACAAACACCCGGCCAACGATTAACCAAAAACACACACACCCACGAACACCCGAGCAACGCCGGGTACCCCTCCCCGCTTGTTTCTAATAAAAAATACTTTCACATTTCATATGCACTTTCACATTTCATATGCATTTTAATTATTTTTTAAAATGATGAATATAAGTTGTTACAAGTCGTCATGTAAACATTAAATAAATATTCTAATAAAAGAAAAAGTTCATCTCCATTGCAACATGTAATCTATATCTCTTTTGACAGTTCTGTAGCAGGGGTTCATATTAGTGACACACTATAACGGGAACTTAGAACAGATAATGACTTTTATGTAAATTGCATACACAGTTCCTATTCATAACACATAGGAGATGCGAATTCATTATTGAAGGAATGTGTAAGACATTTTTTAATTCAGATGGGGAGAGTCGTTACTGATGATGGAGGAGGGGACGCAGTTCATTTAAGAGATGACAGACAGAACACATTTACCTTTTTAGTTGATGAAATGACGAAGAGGAACACAAGTTTACACATATTTGATGTTCCCTTATTCATACCAGCTGAATGATGATGATTGTCAGGGATTCAAGCATTCTAAATTACATGGTCTCATCTTCAGTCTCTGGACTCCAAGAGGACACCAGCACTCATTAAGTCCTTGCCCGACTCTCGTCACTAACTCTGATCTCAAACTTCGAACCCTGTCTCAATATATTGAGAATCTCCTTTCTTTATACCGTCAGACCTGTGGTCAACTAATGTGATTTTATCACGTTTCAATTTACCCGTGCCCTTTGTATATGTATCTACACACTTCTGGTAAACAAAATAAATTCATAAATTTAATTGTATCTCATTTAACCTATTGTGTTAATTATTTCTAAAACTTGTATTGTTCATTCTTTTAACTGACATATTTAACATCCAGTTACTTCGAAAAGAACGAATATACGACAGCATTCATTAATGAAATATTTATGTCTGGCATAAATAATATTAAGCTGTTTGCACGAACAATAACAATCGTTCTGTACTCCTATGATTTCATTATCTAATATTTTGAACACTTGCCTAGTGGGTTCGATTCTAGCCTTTTCCTAATATCGTTTTCAAACTTATCTAGTTTTGCTTTTTTACTTACTAGTGTATGTCCCTTTTCATGACATAAGACCAAAGAGAGGGTTATCCTTATGATGGTGGGGGCACATAATACACAAATTCATTTACAAGATAACAGACTGCGTGGTGTATAATAACTAAAACGTAGTTTTCATGTTTCAAAGACGATAAACGAAAGCCGACGTTTACGTTTATGCCACTCAAAAACTGGTGCCTTATTAATGCAGGATGGTTAAAAATCAGTCCACATAATGCCATTCGTTTCTGAGATTTTTGTTCTAAGTTTAAAACATGTTATATTGCATATAGTTCTTTTAAAGTGTCCTTACAGCCATTTTTTTAAATTAACCAGCTGTGACAATCAGGCTTTAGTAGGATATATTTCAATTCTTGCTGTAGCTCTTTAATTGAATTTGAAATTGTAAAAATTGGTCAGTAATCTTATAACATGTATACCAATAACATACTGAATTTTCACGAGTCTACGACAATTTCAAATCCGTATACAAAAAATCTGGAAACGTAGTAAAGGGACCTCCTACCATGTGTTTATCGTCATAATTTTATTCCTGCTACTTTTAACTTTGACAATGTAATTTCGAGGTTCATTTTCTCCCAAGATAACCGAAATATAGGTCACAATAGAAAGTGTAATGTTAATTCTAATGATTATGTAGTACGGTTCCAATAACTTCGTTACAGTGTAAAATCACTTATCTCGTTTTTTGTTGGGTTTATCTAGTATTTGTAGGAGAGCGTTATTTCGCGGACTGTTTGTCAAAAAGAAATCATAAAAAATCAAGAATTTTCCTATCTTTAAATCTATTCATTTCAAGTTTTTCATTTAGACACAAAACTACAAAAATTTAGTAATATATATCGTTGATATATTTTTCATGACAGAACGATAATTAATACCACTTACTTTAATTTAAGATTCAGCGTGTTACACAACTGTGTGTAGCGGTATCTCTGAAGACAATCCAATGTTTAAAACAAAAAAGAATCAGTAACGGAAATATTAAAAGGTCATTTGGGGAAAACAATGGAAATGCAGCTGATAGCCAGTAGAAGTCAAACAAAAATTAAAACTAAAATTTGAAAAGGTCATTTCAAAGACAAGAGAATGAAGTTGATGAAAATTGATCGTCAAAAAGATAAGCTCATATGTCAAAGCTCACAAGCTATGACAAAATAACGCACGTTGAGATTATTTTATTAAGAGAGAGGTAGAGAGCTAGTCAACGAATTTCTCTGACTGCGTCTACTAATAAAACATTAATAAAACATTAATAAAACATTTCATCGATCGGACATCTGTTATATTTTCTTTCATTAAAGAGAGAGTCTTATCATACGTGATGCTTAGAAAGAGTCTTATTACAAGCGCAGTCTTAGAAGAGAGATGTTGTAAGAGACTTAGAGAGATTGTTCATTTATAACGATTCCTATATATTAAATGTTCATTCCTTAATTGTGTTTATGGAAGAAGAAGAAGGGGAAGCTCTTGGAGTGAGGAGACAGTGTTCACTGTTCAGACATTGTGTAAACATGAGATGTCGAGACGTGTATGTAATGACATTGTATAACACAGATATATAATACAATTTAATTTACCTTTTTGTAGGAATCACAACACAAGACGACGTTCTACCAGAATACAGATGAGTTTATTCTTCACACGACCGGCCGTGATTTCCATCATCAAGAATTCAAAGCTTCACATTTTAGTTTCAAAGTTATCGTCTCGCTTCTAGACGTTCAGACTCTCTCTGAGTTTCTCACTGACTGACTTCTTTTTACTCTCAAGTTTTTTCTCTATCCCTAGAACTTTTTATTTTCCGTGACGTCATACACATGTTAAAACATGTGGCTTTTTTCACGTGTTCTGGACATGCGTGTCCAAAACTTTTCCTATTTCTACAAAAAGAATTATAACCTATACTCAGTAACCTATTTTTCCGATATGTTAAAAACATTATCATATAAGCTGCATTCTTTCAATATAAAATTTCATAACAAACTTGACAGTTCACATTCTTTTCTTGAAATATTTTATCTCTATTCTAAACAATCGTTTGTTTTACATTTTAAAATTCTCACACGTAATCTATTTCTAAACCTAAATTACGAGGTTCGAATTTCGTCTATTGCTATTTCATTTTTATTTTAACTAATCTCTATTTTTATACTTACATGAAAAGGGGACAGCCCTTATCATGTCACACATCGTTGTCCACACCAAAACCCACACTAAAGATTTCGTCACATTTTTATAAATTAAATATGCCCGTAATTATAGAAATTTTAACATTTCTCATATTCATTTAGTTTCTGTAAAGATTGAGGCCCCGTCGACTATATTAGCGAGAGTATTTTGCCAATTTGTTAAATCATTATATCGTCAAAATATATTGGAATTCTAAAAGCGCATTCGTAATTAAATTACAAATTTAACCTAGATACTATTCATTACACTTTTAGGTGCTTCTTAACGTAACAAATAGTTTTTTTTACAAAGGAGTCATCACTTATAAAGGCCAGGATGCCACTCGAGGTGAACGGTTAAGGTGTGTACAGTATTCAATGGGACAATATGGTAGTAATCGTTAGTAGTGGAAATTTGGCAAATTGGATGACTTAAGGGAAACTTGTTTACGTTCGATATGAAGACAACGATAGTGTAGTCAGTTGGAAAGCAGGAAAAGGGAGCAGATATCCACAGGCGTGCAGTTCTAAGAACTGACACGAATATGAGCAGATTAAAAATTAAAAAGAAACTAAGATGTACAAAATGTATAACAATTTTCTCAATTTTTACCCCTTTTGGTCCCCTAAAAAACTATTTTAACCGGCTAAAGACAAATGAAAGACAGTTCATAAAATTCAATAATTTGGGGCGCCGCTTCTCGACTTTTATTTCGGTAGAGATGCAGTTTGAAAGTATGAAGACAGACCGAAAGGCAGGCATAGTTCTTCTGTATATATATATATATATATATATATATATATATATATATATATATGCATATATATATACATATATATATACGTATATATATATATATATATATATATATATATATATATATACATATTAATTTTCTTATAAATTTTAAATCCAGACCTTTATTTCAATTTTTCAGATTCATCTGCCTTACTTTTAATGCTAGGTTTATTTATGGTGTCTTTTAAATTCAATAAAAACCCTTCAAAATTTGCTGATGAGGAGACCTTGCTTATCAAAAAACTATATATAATTATTGTACATAACTTGATGTATACCACAATAAAAAGCATTGTTTTCCGAAACGATCGTACAGATAATTGATTTTGTTGTTGTTCCTTCTTATGAAACGGATTTTTAATTTAATTAAAATTTGATTAGTAAAATTAACGTAAATTACAAATATTAAAGAATTAATATTTATAAAATTATCTCAGCCAGATATAAAAGCTCGATAATACCAAATAGGAAATAGAGCTTATAATATGAGCAAACAGTTAATGAAATATGTTAAAAAAACACTTTGAAATGAGTAAAAACATATTTAATTTTAAAAGGAAACACTAGATAAATGGATAGTCAATAATCCGCGGAGTTTCGAAGAAATACTCTCCTTCTCATCAGAGGGTAGGAATTAGCAAAATGCGGGATCGGATTTTGCATGCAGAAGTATTTGATGAAACAACAAATAAGTCAAAGATCTTACTTGAAAACAAAATAAGTTAAGCATATGGTAAAGAAAAAGGTGATTACACATTAATGGATAGTCTGGTCGAAGATAAAAAATCCATTAAAAATCTGCATGCAAAATCCGATCCCGCATTTTGCTAATTCCTACCCTCTGATGAAGAGGAGAGTATTTCTTCGAAACTCCGCGGATTAAGGACTATCCATTTATCTAGTGTTTCCTTTTCAGATTAAATATGTTTTTAACTCATTTCAATGTGTCTTTTTAACATATTTCATTAACTGTTTGCTCATATATATATATATATATATATATATATATATATAATAGGGCGAATGAACCCTTTTTCGAGGTCAACGGCTAACTAGCACCGTGTATGTGTGTGTGCATGTATGTGTGTGTTGGGGTGGAGAGGGCTCCCGTAAGCCGTAGTGAAGGCAACCTTTCTAGGAGAAGCAATTCTCTGATTAAAAAAACATAAAGCGGTAGACCAGTACCCGCATTAAGCTGGTCTGCAGTTTAACTTGTTGCTGGCTATCTTGCTCTTGCTTGTTGCTGGATCTCAACATTTTGAACCGAGAGAGAGACTTAGCTGTCGTACAAAGCTAAGACTCTGTAACATCATCTGTGTATAGATACTCCCTCAGGCATTTTTCTATAAAAATGGTCCTATGGCAATGGAAAAGTTGTGACGTGTGAAGGCTTGAAATGCTGGAAGCATGTATTAATTGATCTCAATGACCGTCTTCAGTGTCATGCCTGTTTGAGCGTGTGAATTCACTGGTAGGACTTACAAAAAAAGTAATTTGGGGGCTCATGGACTTTAAGTGTCTGAGGGAGTGGCACTCGCCTGACAAGACATTGCAATCATCATCATCATATATATATATATAAATAAATAAATAAATATATATATATATATATATATATATATATATATATATATATATATATATACATACAGGGTGTCCATAAAGTCCGTGTGCAATTTTAAAATGAATTGTTCCAAAATCAAATCCTCTTCACATGTTATTTCTATTGCAATCACAAATAAAATTATAAATATTTTAAGGCGCACACGGACTTTATGGACACCCTATATATATATATATATATATATATATATAGGCGCCTGAGTGCCTGGCGTTGCCCATGTGTTTTGGGGGGGTTGTTAAGCAAGTAGGCAGGCAGGCTCGAACCCGTACCTTGAAGGAGGAAAATAACGTATAAAAGAAAGACGTGACGTCTTCGCCGTTGCGCCCCTCATCAAAACGGAAGTGACGTGGGTTAAAATTAAGACTAGTCAATCGAAAACTGGGGATGGATTTCGAAAATATCGGCGAAAACAGCGACACCCCTTTCCTGTAGAAAAGTGCCCAGTTAATATTGTCGTCCGAAAGGTCGCGCTTCAAAATGATACCGATCTTGTGAAATCCGTCGCCTCTATCAAAAGTTTTCGGCAGACATACAAGCATGATGATTGCA
Source organism: Euprymna scolopes (assembly GCF_053919585.1). NCBI lineage: Eukaryota > Metazoa > Mollusca > Cephalopoda > Sepiida > Sepiolidae > Euprymna > Euprymna scolopes. The sequence goes on along the minus strand of NC_136503.1, from coordinate 96,344,378 downwards.
ACGTATTGTCAGACGAGTGCCACTCCCTAAGACACTTAAAGTCCATGACCCCAAAAAGTCCTTCAATCGCCACAGTACCATTTTTTATAGACAAATGCCTGAGGGAGTATCTATACACAGATAATGTTACAGGGTCTTAGCTTTGTACGACAGCTAAGCCTCTCTCTCTCCCGTTCAAAATGTTGAGCTCCAGCAAGTAGCAAGAGCAAGATACCCAGCAACAAGTTAAACTGCAGACCAGCTTAATGCGGGTACTAGTCTCCCGCTTTATGGTTGCTTTTAATCAGAGATTTGCTTCTCCTAGAAAGGTTGCCTTCACCACGGCTTACGGGAGACCTCTCCACCCCAACACACACATACATACACACAAACACACACGACATACAAGCATATATACATACATACATGCATACATTTAAACAGGCAAGTGAGATACTGACAGTGCCTCTATTATTATCTAGTACTGTTCGTTGAGTTTATCTACAGGTTTTTTGAGGTGTATAATAATGTTCATGTAAACGAGAACCTTAAGTGTTCGTGATCGCCTAATTTCTCTATTCCTTGAAATCGTCTAGTTTATAATGGTAACCGAGTTGATACGTGCATAACATGTGTATATATTTAACATGTGGACATAATAAACAAATACAGCTAAACAGCGCGGAATATAACAAATATAACATAACAGTCTTTAAAGGAAAATGGACGGTAACCTGTGTCTAGAGGTTGTCATTATGGCCAACAAAAAGAGCATACCTTGCACGCTTGTCCTAAATTCGACAGTGTGATTCTATCATTTTTCAAACAGCTTTCCCAGGGTTGTAAGTGCTTCTTAAGTTGTAAGCCATGTTTAGTTTCAGAACAGTTTCCGATGGTTAGATGTTCTATACAAGTCCTGGAGATAACTGGTTCTCACTAGACAGTTGTTTAGCACAGGTTCATGACTTTATAATTTTGTAGCCACAGAGCAAAAGCTTCTTCCCATGTTTGCAGGAAGAAAACAAATGTAAGTTTGCTAAAGAAAAGGTTTAATTTTCATGGTGCAATCCTGGGTTCTGATTGGTTGGCAACAGAAAGTAAATGAATTTGATTTGTCAGTTCGTAGGAGCATCGTTTATAAATAGAATTGCCCAACTGTTAGGGGCCATGCCCCCATGAATTATCAAAAGTATTGCAACAACAGAGGCCATAACTCCCACTTGCTGAGTCCCGACGTCTTTTTAGCTCAACTGTATCTATGAACTGTTCAACTACGTATATATATATATATATATATATATATATATATATATATATATATATATATATATATATATATATATATATATATATATATACGTAGAGTTGAACAGTCTATAGATACAGTAAGTGGGAGTTATGGACTCTGTTGTTGCAATATTTTGATGACTACAAATATATATATATAATAGGTTATGGAAAGGAAGGGTTGTAAAGAGATAGCTTCGAATTTAGGGGATATCAAAACAATAGCAAAATATGATGAAAGTAAAAATAAAATAGATAAACCCCATAATTCATTATACCATGCCTGCTCACACTGAAACACTTATCACAATATTCTGTGGAGCTATATGAAAAAAAAAAAAAACTTATTAAACTTTGTGACAGATTTCCATTCTATGGAGGTCACGCGCGAACGAACGCCCCATAATTTTATTATACCATATTTCTTCAAACTGAAACATAATTATCAAAGTATATTATGCAGATAGATATAAAAAGTCTTTATTAAACTTTGTGCCTATTTCCATTCTATGGAGGCCAGGCGCGAACGCAGACCCCACAATTTTATTATACCATCCCTTTTTAAGTTGAAACATACTTATCAAAGTATTCTTATGTACATCTATATCAAAAACACTTGTAATCGTTTTTTGTTATTTATAATTTTTTTATTTCTATACTGTGTGGACCAGGCACGAACGCACACCCCACAATTTTAATGAACCGCCGTTCTGCCAAATGAAACATACCCATTCCTGTGTCTCGATTCATCTTCTTTCATTATATGTAATCAGTTTTTTTTTTAAATAGTCAACCATGGAGGAGCCTATTCGTGAGCAGACACACACACACACACACACACACACACACGCACGCAACAGGCATTCAGCTTTTTATATATATATATACATATATATATATATATATATATATATATATATATATATATATATATATATATATATATATATATATATATATATAGTAATTTATAAAATATATATGGCGATTAAGCTACACTGAATATTCTGCGTTTCATCCACTATAGGATTCTTCAGGCTTATGCGCATAAGACCGACGAATCCTATAGTGGATGAAACGCAGAATATTCAGTGTAGCTTAATCGCCAGATATATTTTATAAATTACTAACTAGCTCTATCTACGTATTGAGCACTTTTGAAGTAAATACTTAAAGTTTACGCATAAATCTATACTTTCGTATATTAAATCTATGTGAGTAAATGAAGTAGTTATATATATATATATATATATATATATATATATATATATAATCATGGTCTGCTGGCAAAGAACAAATGTAGTATTCATTCTGATGGTACCCTTTAATTTTTTAGTTCGCGGTTTGTGGAAGAGAAATCCTTCATGACGGAGACCATTTTTATTTTGCCCCCCCCCCCCACATTCAAAACCAACCATGGTGTCTAACTCTGCTCTCGTCGGGATACAAGTAAAAAAACACCCTATGTGTAGATAAAACCATTTCTTTCTGATTACGCCATCACTGCAGGTATCACACCAAGACTCTCTTTCTCTCTCTCTCTCTCTCTCTCTCTCTCTCTCTCTCTCTCTCTCTATATATATATATATATATATATATATATATATGCATATATATATATATATATATATATGTGTGTATGTATGTGTGTATGTGTGTGTGTGTGGGTGTGTGGGTGTGTGAATATCATTTTATAAAAATGGAAATTAAATGTCTACATAAATCCAATCTTGGTACGTTAAATTGACAGTTACCAAGGGGCAAGGAAGAACTATTGCTCCAACTGTCTAATAAATGTGTATAATAAACCAATAAAACTGCAGATATAAGTAACATGTATGTAAGATAAGCGACAGATATTCATAAATATGCTAAGACGCAAAACTCGCACCGATATAACTGCTTTCATATAAAATACAATCCAAGAAACCAATTTAATCACTTGATGCAAAACAATATATCAAAACAAATTAATAGAAAACAAAAGTTTCTTTTGTCAATATTCCTACTCCATACTCTATATTGCATCAAAAAAACACGTGCTATCTCTCTTTTAAAACGTGAGTGCAGATACTAATACTTTACGGAAGCCAAATAGAAGTATAACAACGTATTTATTGTTATACTAGCGGGGGTACCCGGCGTTGCCCGAGTGTTTGTTTCCGGGACGGGGGGGGGGAGTTTTAAAAAATGTTATGGTAGGTAAGTAGGAAGGATCAAACCCGGAGTCATGAGTAAAAGTAGGAAAATAAAGTGTAAAAAAAAACAAAAAAATATCTGCAACGTTAACAGTTCGGCCACCAAGAAAAGTCCATTCCAGTTGTTTAGGAAAAAAAAAAAAAAAAAAAAAAAACGACTACGGTAGGTCGGCGCGAACGTGAAAATATAATGCGAATTGTCCAGCACGCTAACCACTACGCCACAGAGCACTGCAGCTTAGTTTAGTGATTTTAAATAACTTCACATGAAAGAACTACGAAGCCAAACCGGTGTTCTCTTCTCAACTGTTCCTTGTGAACGATCCTCAAACGGTGTTAAGTTGTGGCAGGGGGAGGAGCAATTTATTAGAGAGAAAATATTTTACCACTTCCATTGATCTTAACCGATTTTGGCCGTGATTTCTTAGCAGAAAAAGTATAGAAATCGAAGATTATCGAGGAATTTGAGAAATAATAAGCCTATAACACACCTCAGATATTGTTCTGCCGTTTGTGCATATTATATTTGCATGAAATATCTTGATTTTTAATCCTATTAATGTCAAAATCAGACGGGGAAATCAGTTCATTTTATTTATATAGAGAAGAGAAGAGAAGAGAAGAAGAGATATTGATCGATATAGAGTTCCTATTTACAATGCCTCCCCACGGGACAGAGTTAGACACCAGAGTCGTTTTTTAACGTGGAGAAAAGGAACAAAAATAAAAACTGTCTCAGTCGTGAAGGATTTCTCCTCCACTGATAGAGAACAAGAAATTTAAGTGGAGCATCTGAAGAACAGATTGTATTTATTTGCTTCCCCACTGAGCAAATTAGGCACAAGGCCGTTTTTTAATGGGGAGAGAGAGGGAAGGGGGAGGGAAAAGGGGACCAGCTCCCGATGGGTGGGAAATGGGAATTGGATAGTGACAGTTGTTATGAAGGGTTGCCCTTACATTGACCAAGGTCTTATATGTGGGGTTACCCCCACATATGGTCTTTGCTTGCAGTACTTGCCGGAACAGATGGTATTTATTTGCTCCCCCACCGAGCAAATTAGGCACAAGGCCAATTTTTAATGTGGGGAGTGAAGGGACGGGGAAGGGAAAAAGGGGACCAGCTCCCGAGAGGTGGGAAATGGGAGCTGGTTAAAGGTCAGGCATGTGGGGTTGCCCCCACATCTGGTCTTTGCTAGTTATAGCTAGTCATAGCCTGCAGTATCTGTCGGAACAGATGGTATTTATTTGCTCCCCCACCGAGCAAATTAGGCACAAGGCCAATTTTTATGTGGGGAGTGAAGGAAGGGGGAAGGGAAAAAGGGGACCAGCTCCCGAGAGGTGGGAAATGGGAGCTGGTTAAAGGTCAGGCATGTGGGGTTGCCCCCACATCTGGTCTTTGCTAGTCATAGCTAGTCATAGCCTGCAGTATCTGTCGGAACAGATGGTATTTATTTGCTCCCCCACTGAGCAAATTAGGCACAAGGCCGTTTTTAATGTGAGGTAAAAACCAGCTCCCCTAAAAGTAGGCAAAAAGGGGGCACTCTGGTTACCAAAAATAATAATTGTCCCAGTATAGAGGGTTTCCCCTCCATTGACTGGTACAAATTATCTTAAGTGCAGTATCTGTCGGAACAGATGGTGTTTATTTGCTCCCCCACTGAGCAAATTAGGCACAAGGCCGTTTTTAATGTGAGGTAAAAACCAGCTCCCCTAAAAGGGGTCACTCTGGTTACCAAAAATAATACTTGTCCCAGTATAGAGGGTTTCCCCTCCATTGACTGGTACAAATTATCTTAAGTGCAGTATCTGTCGGAACAGATGGTGTTTATTTGCTCCCCCACTGAGCAAATTAGGCACAAGGCCGTTTTTAATGTGAGGTAAAAACCAGCTCCCATAAAAGGGGTCACTCTGGTTACCAAAAATAATAATTGTCCCAGTATAGAGGGTTTCCCCTCCATTGACTGGTACAAATTATCTTAAGTGCAGTATCTGTCGGAACAGATACTACACTTTGATCTAGGTCCGAAGGCCAAGAAACTCATGCATCTGCCGGAACAGATACTACACTTTGATCTTTGCCAAAAGGCCAAGAAAAGAGTTGAACGATAAAATTGTCGCCCTTAAGGAAACAATACTATAGTTTACTTTAAAACTTTTATTAAAAATCAATTCAGGTAACTTGATTATGACACGAAAAAAAAGATCTTCAAGATTGAAGACGCTTATTAATCGTATTATAAACAAACAATCTAGAAAGGTTCAAACGCGATATAAATAACACTTAAATTGATTAAGGACTTCGTGGCGAAACGGTAAACGCACTGAACATGGTTTCAGCTTGATTCCTAGGTTCAGTGAAGATTTGATCGAAATCATGTGTGCATAGATTTCTGTTTTATAATGTAATAAAAAATAAATATACAAATAAACAAACAATAGTTATTAAAATTTATTATTATAGTAACAATAGTGTAAGTCACTGTAAGAACTAACATTTGCGCTTTATATAAATGTTAATTTTAACTGAATTTCTAGCCGTACGATTTGTTTCTTGCTAATAGAGCCAGAGATGTCGCCGTGGTCGGGTTCGAATGCCCCGACTGGTTATAATCGTAACTCCGTGCAGTGATGATTCCCGAAGAGATGAATCACTTCTGTTTGTTTTAAAGTAATAATTATAGCAATATATATATATATATATATATATATATATATATATATATATATATATATATATATATATATAAACAGAAGACATTCAATTATTTTTCTGAGCATTTTACAGTCAACGGAGTATAAAGGCCAAAGACCCTAGTATTTTGATGTGATGTTTTGAATATAATAAACTAGTTATGACCAAAGTCCTATTTTATTCAGACAAAACACTAAGAAACGGGCCTAATTAGAGTCGGCCCCGTCTTTGGGGGGGGCACTCTGTATGCATTGATATATATATATATATATATATATATGTATGCATACATATATTTATATATATTTCTGTAGAAATATATTTTCTTATTATATATATCAATCCTTATATAAAAAACACAATGTTATTACAGAGCAATATATAGAACAAATGCCAAAAATTTATATTCCAAAATTTATGAGGAGTTAAGGGCATAATAGTTTCACTAATTCATATATTAATAAAATGATTGATTTTCCGCAACAAAACAGACACTGTCAAGAATTGTATAAATCGACTGATTTAAAGGAATAAATTATAAGATGGTCAACACCATGAATTTTGGAATATAATTTTTTTCATTTATTTTTAATATATATATATATGTATATATATATATACATATATATACATACACATATATATATGTATACATATACATATATACATATACATATATATTTATATATGTATATATATATTTATTTATATACATATATATACATATATACAAAGGGCGAATAAACTCTTTTTCTGGGTCAACGGCCAACTAGCACCGTGTATATTTGTGTGTGTATATGTGTGTTGGGGTAGAGAGGACTCCCGTAAGCCGTGGTGAAGCCAACCTTTCTAGGAGAAGCAAATCTCTGATTTAAAAAACCATAAAGCGGAAGACCAGTACCCGCATTAAGCTGGTCTGCAGTTTAATTTGTTGCTGGCTATCTTGCTATTGCTTGTTGCTGGATCTCAAATTTTTTAACCGAGAGAGAGGCTTAGCTGTCGTACAAAGCTAAGACTCTGTTAAATCATCTGTGTATAGATACTCCCTCAAACATTTGGGCTCATGGATTTTTAATGTCTGAGGGAGTATCACTCGTCTGGCACTTGTCTGACAAGACGTTGCAATCATC
>NC_136503.1:96312092-96332092 GCF_053919585.1 Euprymna scolopes | reverse complement strand
CCAACACTAGTATTTACGCAAAAATATTTTGCAAGGAGGCGATATAAGTAAAACACGTTCTCTTGTTTTTTTTTCCTTATAAGGGAAACCGTTTCTATTATGTTTTATAGTTAAAGGGTTTTTATTCAATAGGTCTGAAGAAAGGATGTTCTTGTGAAAATTTTCAGACGACATAATGTTTGAATTTGTCCGAATAGTCTTGAAATAATTGTAACTAATAATGAAATACACTATTTGTTGCTATCAACCCATTCTTTAAAGTCTTGATTTTTGTTAAAACAATATGTGAGTATTCAGTGTAGCTTAATCGCCATATATATTTTATAACTTACTACCTAGCTCTACCCACGTATTGAGCACTGTTGAAGTAAATACTTAAAGTTTACGCATAAATTTATACTTTCGTATATTAATTTTATGTGAGTTAATTAAGTACTTACATATATATATATATGTATATATGTATATATATATATATATATATATATATATATATATATATATATATATGGTGATTGTCACTTCCTGACAGAAGAAGACCATTTTCCCTTGCTTTATATATATATATATATATATATATATATATATATATATATGTATATATACTTTGCAAGGATGGGATATAGGTAAAATATTTTTGCTTGTTTTCTTTTTCTTATAAGGGGAATGGTTTCCATAATTTTTTATTGTTAAAGTGTTTTTAATTCAATAAGTCTGAAAAAAATTTTCAACCGACATAATGTTTGGATTTGTCCGAATGCTCTAGCAACAATTGTAACTAACGATGAAATACAAATTTTCTTGCTATTAATTCATCTTTGAAGTCTTGGTTTTTGTTTAAACAATATATGAATGCTCAATTATAAAATATGATAATTTTGAAGCTCACAGTTTAAGTCATCTGTATTTGGCTTAAAATTTATTGGTATATGAACGATTACTGAATTATATAAACCTAGTAAAATTCGGAACACTACAAATAAGTTTATATATATATATATATATATATATATATATATATATATATATATATATATATACTTGTTTATTGTTATATAAACATGCTCACATCCCGCTGCTACAAATAGCCACTTGTTTCAATCAAACAACAGATATCATCAGGCAGCGACTTGACTATTCAAAAGTTCAATGAATAATCTAGAATAATCTAGAATAATAGATTATTCATTGAACTTTTGAATAGTCAAGTCGCTGCCTGATGATATCTGTTGTTTGATTGAAACAAGTGGCTATTTGTAGCAGCGGGATGTGAGCATGTTTATATAACAATAAGCAAGTATTATCAGCTCTTTTTATTGAGCACTATCTAACAACCTCGTTGAATTCATTAGTCCATTACTTTTGAATATAAAAAACCCCGAGTATATATATATATATATATATATATATATATATGTGTGTGTGTGTGTGTGTGTGTGTGTGTGTGTGTGTGTGTGTGTGTGTGTGTGTGAGCGTTAAATCTTGAAAATAGTCATGCGGTATATCTATGATTCTTAGTGAATATTTTCTGGAAGAGGCGATTTCAATCCCACACAAAGTCAGTTAAAGGATCAGTTGACCAAAAACAATTACTGAAAGCAATAATTGCTGTGGATGTATTTGGATAATTCGACATTCCTATCCCGTTGCGGTTAACCTGACGAAGGCCAGAGGCATAATTGACCGAAATTTCGTAAAAAAATAAAGACCAAAAATTAGCATAATGGTTCAAATTATAAAAACAAAAATAAACCTAATTATTCGTGTTAAAGTTCGTAAGTACATAAGTGGGTATGTTGCATTTTGGCCACAAAGGGTTAAAATTATTATATACAGTTTATAATTAAATTTAAAATTAAAAAACACTGGGTAAATAAAAATATTTAACTGTCTAATTAGTTAACGCTAATTAAACAATCCAAGGGAGATTCTTATATGTAAAAAAAAAAACCTTTAAGTATCTAAGGGAGATAACTGTTTAAATTTTAAATTTATTACTTTAAATTGGTATTTTATATATTAATAATTATTTTAGGGATAGATTTTTATTTATTGTGATGGAAATAGTTATGATCATAAAAAACATAGTAATATTATTAAAATAAAAATAATAATAATCATAATAATAGTAATAATACTAGTATAAATATAAAATAAGTACAATTATCATAATAATAAAATAATAATAATAATAACAAAAAATGAAAATAATAATATTAAAATAATAATAATAGTATAAATATAAGATAAGTAAAATTATGAGAAAAATGATAATTATAATAATAAAAATATTTTTATTAATATTTTTTATTATTATAATTATCATAAATAATAATAAAAATAACAATATTAATAAAAATAATAATAATAAAAATAATAATAAAAATAATAATAAGTAATAAATAATAATAATAATAATAATTAATTAGAAATAATAATAAAAATAATAATAAAAATAACAATAATAATAAAATTAATAACAAGAAGAAAAATAATAAAACTAATACTAGTGATAATAATAATAACATAAATAAAAATAATATTAATAATAATAATAAAAATAATAATTATTATAATAATAATAGTAATAACAAAAATAATAATAAAAAATAAAAATAATACTACTAATAAAATAATAATAATAATAATAAAAATAACAATAATAATAATAATAATAATAATAATAATAATAATAATAATAATGATAATAATAATAATACTCAAACTGCTATACTTTGGAATTCCCTCATTACTTCCTGCTACCTTAACTTTACTGACATGCAGAATTTTCAGCGTGTGCGTATGTAGGATAGAAGGCATAAAATAGACTTATAATAATAATAATAATAATAATAATAATAATAATAATAATAATAATAATAATGGTGGGCATAAGAAGAACTGAGACAACTCGATCAGAAAACCAGGAAACTCATGACCATGAATACTGCACTACACCCAAAGGACGATACTGACAGACTCTACGTGAAAAGGAAAGACGGCGAGAGAGGACTGATCTGTATAGAAGACTGTGTGAATGACACGAAAAATGAACTAGAAAAATACGTAATGCAAAAGACTGAAAGGATAATTATGGCAGCGAAAGACACCAAAAAACAACAAAACAGAAAACAGAGAGACAAACGACAAAACGAGAAAAGAGAAATGGGAAGAGAAACAGCTCCAGGGAAGATTCATAAGAATGACAAAAGATGAGAATAACGAAAACACCTGGACATGGATGCGAAAAGGACATATAAACCGAGAAAATGAATCTCTAATGATCTTAGTATATAAATGATTATATTGAAACGTAATAAAATACAAATAAACAAAAAGAAACGATCAATCGTAAGGAAGGTAAATTTCAATATATTTCATTTTAGAATAAAATAAATATAATGAATAGTGTTAAAGACACATCATCAGTAATGGATAGAAGTCCCTGTCAAAAAGAGGGGATTGTAGAATGCCAGCATGGGGACTCAAATCCCCTTTTAGGAGTTAAAAGCAACGTCTATAGTAGTGGTTCCCAACCACAATGCTGTGGCACATTGGTGTGCTTCGATACGTAGAAGTTAAAGTGGAAAACATCTTCGATATCGTCACGCCCAGATGTTTGTATTAATAACTACTAAAATACCAACTCACACATTATATTGATGCGTGAATATAAATAAAGAAATAAAATATATAAGTTTAGACTTTTTTGATATTTTGAATTTTCCATAACAATAAATATTAATAAACATTGTTAAATATTCTTTTGTTTTTTTTCTGATAAGTGTGCTGCTCAGCTCTCTAAATAATAGCTGTACACGTCTAATCGTAATAGTGCCTTGTTTGCGGCCGATTACAGTAAAAAGAAAAAAATAATTAGCCATAGATCTAAGCGATTTTTCATGTAGAGGAGGGAAAATTTCACGGAGAAATTATGTTAATAATTACTTGGATTTTTCTTAATTTTTGAATATTGATTAATTTTTCCCTGGATAACGGCATGATTGAGACATTTTCAAGTAAAAATATATCATTCAAACATTACTGTGTTTACATATACACTTACATTCTGATCCACATCTGGCATCAATTGAAATGAATGGCTCTCGTCTTCAGGAGACCTCAAGTTTTGACAAGCTTCTTGGCTTGACCATTACTCCTGATCTTAAATGGAACACGTACATCAAATCTGTTGCCAAGGCCGCTGGGAAAATGGTGGGATCTTTCTATCGATCCAGTAGATATCTCACTGCTGATGCTATTCTCTATCTATATAAGAGCCAGGTACGTCCAAGGATGGAGTACTGTTGCCACATCTGGGCAGGAGCTGCTAGAAAGGACTTGGCCTGCCTTGATAGAGTTCTAAATAGACTTCGTAGCCTCGTAGGAGATGTCCTTTTCTCTTCCTTGCAACCTCTATCTCACAGAAGAGATGTTGCGAGTTTGTCTCTGATGTATCGTAATTTTCATGGAAAGTGTTCGGCTGAGCTTCAATCTATGCCCCCCCCCCCTCGCCAAACTTTCACAAGAAACACTCGTCTAGCTGTAAACACTATCAATAATTCCCCCCCACTCTTTATCTGTGCCTAAACCTAAACGTAGATTCCATGAACAAAGCTTCTTTCTTAGAACTGCACGCCTGTGGAATTGTCTTCCGTTTTCCTGCTTTCCGGCTGACTACAATATGGTTGTCTTCAAGTCTAACGTAAATAAGTTCTTGATGAGCCGTTCCATATAAGTTATCAAATTTACCAAATTTTCATTACTAATGATTTCTATATTGTCCAATTTCTACTGTACACTCTTTAACCCTTATCCTTGAGTGGCTTCTTGGCCTTGATAATGTGGTGATGCCTATGTAAAAAAAAACGTGTTAGTTTTACTCAGTTAGAACTGCTTTAAAGCTTTAACTCTCACTCATTTTGCGATCAAATTTCAAACAATTTTTACAGTTTGTACATCCTCTTCTCTGTTATATAATGAAATAAAAATGTTCAATTTTCGTCAATTAAAACAAAAAAGTTTTAATAAAATTACTGGTGTCCAAAATTTCTCAGAATTAGTAAGGGACATGAGAGACGGTTTCTTCTGATTGCCTGTAGGTTACAATAGCAACTTTTCGACATTTACTTTTTAGAGAAGATTTCTTCTGATTGGCTCTTGGAATCCATAGTCATTTTTTCATCGTCGACATCTTCATAAATGATAGCGAGAACGCTGCTCGCATCCACCTTATTTTGGTTATAGAGAGAGAGTTTACAAAAGTGATGCTTTTTGCCGTGCTATGGCTGATAATATTTCGCTTACGATGTCACCCATTAATTCTGTTTCTCCCTTTTTCGTCCCTTCTTTCTGTTTATTTACTTAATTACGTGTGTTATTTGATTTTTTATTCAGTCAATTCAAGAACTTGGCAATAATGCTTTTTTTATTGATTTGAACACCGAAATATATTATTTCAAAGCAAAGCCTAGAAAAATCATGGATTACATAGACAAAAGCTAGCAAGAACAGTAATATCGTTAAAATTAAGCTAAGAAATATATAAGTACTAGTTGTTTAAACTGTAAAAGAAAAATACAAGGTATTCCAGTAAAAAATATAATAATTTTATAGCCTAAAATATTTATTATGTAATGTTAACTGTGGCCTATTTTATATTGGAGTTAAACTGCTATCCACCTGGAACTCTACAGATTCAACGTTTGTATCCATTGCGCCACGGGACCCGAAGAGCGATCAAGGTTAGATTTTTTTGTCTTATAAATTCAATTTTTTCTTCTTTTATTTATTACTAGCGGGGGGTACACGGCGTTGTCCGGGTGTTTTTGGGTGGGTGTGGTCGGCCGGGTTGGGGGTGTTAATGAAAACGTAAGAATAAGCGAAGTAAAAATAACAAAAAAAAACCCAGAAAAACGAACGTTAAAAAATCTGAAAAAAAAACGTGAAAAATGGCTTAAATAACCCTGGTTCAATATTAAAATGTTAAAAATCGAAAAAAAAAATACATCTCATACCACGATTCGAACCCAAAACGTTTAGATAATGAGGTCGCGCTCTAAGCAACTGCGCTAAGACGACGTCGCTTTTTCAAATATTTAAAGTAAATCAGGTTACGACGTCGGATGACGCATGAGTAGAAGCGAACTCGTCATGAGAGGACAGTTTTTGCTGACCCCCCCCCCTGCAGAACAATGCTGATTTCAGAGTGAAGAAATAAACGTTTTGGGCCAAATGTTTGATATTATTTGGGGAAAAGTTGGAAGTTGAAATTGATTCCGATTTGGAAAAATTCCGTTACCTCTGTGGAAAGTTTTTGTGAGACATACAAACACACATACATACATACATGCATACAAACAAACACACATACATACATACAAACACGCATTTTCGCTTTTATATATATATAGATTTATTTATTTATATTTGGGGTGGGGAGGTGAGAAAAATTAATGCAATACTATTCTGCTTGAACTTGGAATAAATGCCACAGATATTATGGATTACTTCAAACTGTTTTGGCGATCCTTGCATGAATTTAGCATGTTTTTTGAGTGGCATAGATTTACTAATTCCGCGTTAAATTTATTATTCTAATAAAATTAATTTTTCCGTATTCAATTCACAATTCCGTTACTATATTATTTCGATTGTGATTTTTCATAAATCTTTAAATATTTACCAAAAATGTTTATATTTTTCCCGATACATTTTAGATATATTGATAGTTTAAAATCATTAACTATTATTTTATTAGCAGTGGAATGTTTTATTTTTTAAACAAAATCAAATACAAACGATTATGAAAGAATCATTTTTGGCATCAGTAAATAGGCACAAATTTGTCAGATTCACATATTGATTTTAATACCCAAAAAGTTCCGATTTTACCGATTCCTGATTCTGATTAATCTTCCCAGAACTAGTAAAATATATGAATTGACTATATAATAATAAATATGAAATCTACGTGTATTGAAATATCATATTTAAGCGTATTTTATGACCGGGCAATGCCAGATATCTCTGTTTGATATTTAGTTTTGGGTTGAGTATGTAATTCACGTGTGTAAACCCAGAAAAATTGAGTGTCCTTAATTATATACTTTTTTGTTTCACACTACTTATATAATTAAAAATTGTCATTAATATCTTTCGTCAATTATCTCTTAATTTAATTATGATTGCAATTGTATATCGCTTCACTTGTATTTTATGTGAGATATTTATCGACAAAAAGGAATAATTTTAATAGTTATTAACCATAACTGGTTCGGATCCCTGTCCTAGACTTGAGCCGGACTATAAAAAAAAAAAATGAGCTGGTAGGAATGACATTTTCAGTGTGCAATTTTTCACCTTTTAGCGAATTTTCAACGTCTAGTTGTGTCGCCTGTATCGAGATGTTTAGCTAGCGGATAGATTTGTTAGCACATGTCACCAGACGTATCGATTATTTCCCCATTTTTTTTTTCATTTCGCTTTGCTTAAATGTGCATATATTTTCTCACGCTTAAAAAAAAGAAGAAAAAAACACACACAAATATAGGGGTTATCTATGGCTTTTAGCTTTATTGGTAGTTTAAAATCAATAAATATTTATTATTTTATCATTACTACTAGCAGTGAAAGATTTTGTTTTAAACAAAATAACATAAAAATAATAAAATAATAATTTTGGCATCAGAAAATAGGCACAATGTTTTTCCTTGATTTCGATATTGTTTCAGATGCTCAAAAAAGCTTGTTCTGATTCCCGATTCCGATTAAGCGTCAAAAGAATATGAAATAATAGACAATGCTAATAAATACGAAATCGGCATAACTTAAAATATCATATTTAAGCGTAGTTTACGGCCGCTCACCGCCAGGCGTCTGTCTTTGCATTTTTTTAATAACGAGGTCGTCGCACATGATATTGCGTTTGGTTGAATAAGTAATTAACGTATTTGATCCCGAAAATAGATTTTCCTTAATTATATACATTTTTGTGTTACACTAATAATGCACCGTATATTTCGGCGTTTAAGAAAACCTTTACATGTAAACAAATCATTAAAAAAAACAATATTTCATAATCATCTCTACCATTAATAGCAATGACCAAGGACTCTTTATCCGAAAGTTCATCATTTAAACTACTCCGTCTAACGTTCACAGTCAACATGAGTTGTAACAATTACATTGAGAGCATTGCCAGGACCGCTGCGAAGAATGTAGGTTCTCTCTACCGTGCTAGAAAGCTACTAACGCCCGAAAGTATCCTATATCTCTATAATGCCACCATCCGCCCATGTATGGAGTATTGTTGTCATATTTGGGCTGGTGCATCTGCTACTAGTCTCTCGCTCCTAGAAAAGGTTCAAAAGAGAGTCGCCAACCTGGTAGGTCCTGAACTGCCATCTAACCTTTAGCCTCTGTCCCATCGACGAAATGTAGCATCCCTCTGCCTGTTCTACAAGTACTTTAACGGAGAATGCTCCGACGAACTACAATCACTTGTACCCCCCTCGACGTAAATACGCCCGGCAAACCCGACAAGTAGCTAAATCCCACCCCTCACAGTTTAGATCCCTAGATTTAAGAGAGCCTGCTACTCCAGTAGTTTCTTGCCCAGAACCGCTAGACTTTGGAATTCCCTTCCGGGTTCCTGCTTCCCCAACTGTACCGACATGCAGAAGTTCAAGTGTAACGTGAACCGATATCTTGCTTCCCAACTCCCCACATAGTAACCATGTAGCTTATGTCCCTGATAGTAGCCCCCTACATCAAAGTGGCAATGTGTCTTGTTTGGGGTGAATATGTAATAAAAAAGATACCGGGTTTTGCAATCTCTTGTCTAAGCTAAACAAACATGGTTTCGTGATTTAGCAATCGTCTTATAAAACCGATATATGATAAATTAAAATGTTCTCCAATTTTGAACCTCGTGTTTTCTGACGGTCATTTGACTTATACGCCGAGATATAATATATCATTAATATTGATTGAGATTGTCGGACTGACTTCCTAATCTTGGTTGTTATTGTCACAACGTTTCGGCCGTTTTGCCCTCCGGCCTTCGTCAGGTGAACGGTTTGTTAGGAGTCTCGAACCCAACCCTTTATTATTATTACGGGGGTACTGTGTTCGGACTCCAGCTAGGCTTTGGGACATAGTTGCTGATTCTCTGTTTTTCAATGTTACTTTTTCACTGCCTCTGTTCAGGATTGAACTCAGCACCTTTAGTAACAGTAAACTTTGATACAACGTCTAGGACCACTCGGCCATATCTCACTAGGACAATTCTTAGTTGGTTTTTGTTAATGTTAAACCTATGTTGATATTCTGTATCGATGGTCTTATTAAGTTCACATGGTCTAGGAGTGCCTGGATGTTTCCAATTGTTTGATAGTTTTCGTCTATGAGACTGAGCTTAATAACGATACCGATTTTGTCACGTTCGGACCCATCCGTCGGAAATTGTTGCGAGACATACAAACACACGCAAATTTTACCTTTTATATAATAAACTAGCCTGGATGAAAAAATCCGACCCCTCCATAAACAAAAGCGCCCAGTTGCGGGTGAAAAAATAATATTTGGAGCAAATATTTCCATATTTGTTGTCCGAAGGGTTGAGCTTCAAAACAATACTGACGTCGTACATATCCGTCCTATTGTCGAAAGTTTTATGCAGACATACATACATACAAACATACATACATGCATAAATTTTAACAGACAGGTGAGATTAATATTTTAGACTAGCCTGGGTGCCGAGCGTTGCCTTGATGTTTGGAGGTGTGTGTTGAGCAAAAAAAAAAAACGGTGTAGTAGGGAGGCATGCTTGACCCGTACCGCGAAGGAGGAAGGGAACGTGAACAAAACAAAAAAAAAACATGGCTTTTTTACCGTTCCGTCCATCGCAAAACCGGAAAAAACAAGGTTTAAGTTAAGGCTAGTCTATCGAAGAGTGGAAATGATTTTCGGAAAAATCGGAGAAAAAAAAGACCCTTACATGTAGAAAAGTGCCCAGTTGAGGGTGAAGGAATTAATGTTTTTAGCCAAATTTTCGATATTTGTCTTCCGAAAGATCTAGCTAAAAAACGATACATATCTTGTGAAAATCAGTTTCCTCTGTCGAAAGTTTTAGGCAGACATAATGATGATTGCAGCGTCTTGTCAGACGAATGCCACTCCCTCAGACATTTAAAATCCATGAGCACAAATGCCTGAGGGAGTATCTATACAAACATGATGCTACAGAGTCTTAGCTTTGGACGACAGTTAAGTCTCTCTCTCGGTTCAAAATGTTGAGATCTAGCCGAAGGAAGAGCAAGATAGCCAGCAACAACTTAAACTGCAGACCAGCTTAATGTGGGTACTGGTCTTCCGCTTTATGGTTTTTTAAAGCAGAGATTTGCTTCTCTTAGAAAGGTTGCTTTCACCACGGCTTACGGGAGCCCTCTCCACCCCTTTGGAAGGTCTTGTTTTTTAATCCTTCAGGGAGACTAGCCGCCCTCCTCACCAAACAAGTCTTGTGGGGGAACCAGTTTAGTCGCCGGTGACCCGACCATGAGGCAGGTAGTACTAGATTACATGGTACCAGTAGCATATGACATGACCAGACATACAAGGCAGACATACATACATACATACATACATACATAAAAACATGCATACATACATACATGCATGCATACATAAATACATGCATACATACATACATGCATACATAAATACATGCATACATACATACATAAATACATACATACATACATACATACATAAATACATGCATACATGCATACATACATACATAAATACATACATACATACATACATACATAAATACATACATACATACATACATAAATACATACATACATACATACATACATAAATACATACATACATTCATACATAAATACATACATACATACATAAATACATACATATATGCATACATAAATACATACATAAATACATACATACACACATACATACATACAATTATTTAAACGTACAGGTGATATTTATATAATAGACTATTATACGGGAGATTGGACGTGTGTGTTGAGCAAAAAAAAAAAAGCGGTAGTAGGCAAAAGGAGGAAAAGAACGTGCCAAACCGGAAGTGATGAATGCTTAGATTAAGGCTAGTTAATAGAAAAGAGGGGATGACTTTTTAAAACGTCGGCGAAAAAAGCGATCCCTTCCTGTGGAAAAGTGCCCAGTTGAGGGCGAAAGAATTAATGTTTTAGCAAAGTTTTCGATATTTGTCGTTCGATAGGTCGAGCTTCAAAACGATACCAATCTGGGAAAAATCCGTCGCGTCTGTCAAAGTTTTAGCCGTACATACATACATACCTTTAAACATGCTGTTGAGATTTATATTATAAACTAGCATAGGTGCTGGCGTTGTCCGGGAGTTTTGAGTTGTGTATTGAACAAGAAAAAAATAACGGGAATATGCAGGCAGGCTCGCATCCATACCGTTGAAGTACGAAAAGAACATGAAAAAAAACGTGACGTCTTTGCTTCTGTGCCCATCGCCAAACCAGAAATGAGGAATGTTTAAATTAAGACTTGTTAATCGGAAAAAAAGGGGATGACTTTCGAAAGTATCGGCGAAAAAAGCGACCCCTCTCTGTAGAAAAATGCCTAGTTGAGGATGAAAGAATCAATGTTTTTTGGCCAATTTTTCGATATTTGTAGTCCGAAGGATCGTGCTTCAAAACGATACCAATTTTGTGAATATCCTTCGCCTCTATCGAAAGTTTAAGGCATACCATAAACATACATACATACATTTAAACAGACAGATGAGATTTATATTATAGCTGAAACTTTCTTTTTGTTAGTGTATATATATATATATATATATATATATATATATATATATATATATATATATATGTTGTAATATATGTTATCGAATATTATTTCAGTACATTATTACAAATATACAGCACTCGGTTCCCTTTGATTGATCTTATCATAGCCGTTGGCGCACAAGTCATTTCAGTAAAAATATGAAATCTCCGAACTTTCTCATAAAGTCTGATTGAGAAAATTCGATTCATACACTCTTTTAACGCAACGTTTTTTTGTGAAAAAAAAAGAAGAAAACAGCACCGTTTGCAAGTGTTTTATCACATCTCAGATATGGTGTTTCCAAAATAAAACCTTTAGATAAAAACATCCATAAATAAACATCAGTCGTTGGATGGGTATCTACTTCATCGCATTTTTTTTCAAGCCAAATTGATGCTTTATTTGTATATATACCTTAATTTTTTTTTTTCACTCTCCATATTTTAAACTGTTGCTTTCAATAATCTGTTGATTTATGAGTCTGGAAAAAATGAAACCTTGCTTTTTTTATGTTGTTTTTAATTGCTTTATTTTTGTCCGGTGTTACCAGATCAGGCTGTCTGAAGATATTGGTTTCCTGAGACGAAATGCATCTAACATTGCTCCTTTTTGTATTTGTATTTCCTTTTTAAAAACTTAATTATGTTCAGCAAAAGAAAAAACATCCCTTCTTTTCCTTCTGTTCAGTTCCATGTTCTCTTTCTATTTCCCCTATTTCCTGACTGCTTTCCCTACTTAAAATGCACAAAACATAAATACCATAACCCTTTCCCTCTCCCATTGGAAAACTCATTCATCTTTTGCAGAGTAGCGGGAAAAACGATAAAATCCACTATAACCTAACCTAAAGACTAAAAACAAACGATTTAAGATAAAACGGGCTGAATAATAAAAACTTTCCACAAAACAAATGAATACAACATGAATTCTATTTCCAACATAACTAAATTCGGCGTTAATTAACCGAAAAAGGGTTGATATGCCGTAAAACAAACAAACCAAATCAAACTCTACAAACAAATATTTAAAAATATAAAAGACTTAAATCAAAAATCGTTTCCAACATAACTAAATTCGGCGTTAATTATCCCGAAAAGGGTTGTCATGCCGTAAAACAACCAAACCAAACTCTACAAACAAATATTTAAAAATATAAAAGACTTAAATTAAAATTCTATTTCCAACATAACTAAATTCGGGGTTAATTAACCCGAAAAGGGTTGTCATGCCGTAAAACAACCAAACCAAACTCTACAAATAAATATTAAAAAATATAAAAGACTTAAATTTAAATTCTATTTCCAACATAACTAAATTCGGGGTTAATTAACCCGAAAAGGGTTGATATGCCGTAAAACAACCAAACCAAACACTACAAATAAATATTTAAAAATATAAAAGACTTTAATCAAAAATCGTTTCCAACACAACTAAATTAGACGTAAATTAACCCGAAAAGGGTTGTCATGCCGTAAAACAACAAAACCAAACCAAACTCTACAAATAAATATTTAAAAATATAAAAGACTAAACTCAAAAATCGTTTCCAACACAACTAAATTCGACGTTAATTAACCCGAAAAGGGTTGATATGCCGTAAAACAAACAAACCAAATCAAACTCTACAAACAAATATTTAAAAATATAAAAGACTTAAATCAAAAATCGTTTCCAACATAACTAAATTCGGCGTTAATTATCCCGAAAAGGGTTGTCATGCCGTAAAACAACCAAACCAAACTCTACAAACAAATATTTAAAAATATAAAAGACTTAAATTAAAATTCTATTTCCAACATAACTAAATTCGGCGTTAATTATCCCGAAAAGGGTTGTCATGCCGTAAAACAACCAAACCAAACTCTACAAACAAATATTTAAAAATATAAAAGACTTAAATTAAAATTCTATTTCCAACATAACTAAATTCGGCGTTAATTATCCCGAAAAGGGTTGTCATGCCGTAAAACAACCAAACCAAACTCTACAAACAAATATTTAAAAATATAAAAGACTTAAATTAAAATTCTATTTCCAACATAACTAAATTCGGGGTTAATTAACCCGAAAAGGGTTGTCATGCCGTAAAACAACCAAACCAAACTCTACAAATAAATATTAAAAAATATAAAAGACTTAAATTAAAATTCTATTTCCAACATAACTAAATTCGGGGTTGATTTACCCGAAAAGGGTTGTCATGCCGTAAGACAACCAAACCAAACTCTACAAATAAATATTTAAAAATATAAAAGACTTAAATTAAAATTCGTTTCCGATATAACTAAATTCGACGTTAATTAACCCGAAAAGAGTTGATATGCCGCAAAACAACCAAACCAAACCAAACTCTACAAACAAATATTTAAAAATATAAAAGACTTAAATAAAAAATCGTTTCCAAAATAACTAAATTCGGCGTTAATTAACCCGAAAAGGGTTGATATGCCGTAAAACAACCAAACCAAACTCTACAAATAAAAATTTAAAAATATAAAAGACTTAAATCAAGAATAGTTTCCAAAATAACTATCCTTATATCATCAACGCTCTGATCCCCAGCTGGCATCAATTGTGATGGATGGCTCTCGTCTGGGTGAGGCCCCCTGTTTTGACAAGCATCTGGGTTTGACCCTTATTCCTGATCTTTAATGGAACACGTACATCAAGTCTTTTGCCAAGGTCGCTGGAAAGATGGTGGGATCCTTCTACCGCTCCAGAAGATATCTCACTACTGATGCAATTCTCTATCTATATAAAAGCCAAGTACGTCCAAGGATGGAATACTGTTGCCATATCTAGGCAGGAGCTGCTAAAAACAGCCTATCGTGCCTTGACAGAGTACAAAATAGACTTCGTGGCTTAGTGGGGGATGCCCTTTTCTCTACCCTGCAACCTTTCAAATATTTAAAAATATAAAAGACTTACATCAAAATTGGTTTCCAAAATATCTGGATTCGGCATTTAATAATCCGAAAAGGGTTGATATGCCGTAAAACAAAACATATTTGAAGATATAAAGAACTTGAAGCATAAAAACTGTTTCTAAAATAACCGGATTCGGCATTAAATAACCCGAAATGGTTGGAAAGGGTGAGTTATCTGCTATCAAGTTTAAAATAATTTTGCGGGTCGACTAGTACACAGCGTTGCATAATGGAGTATGTAAGTACCTTCACTTTACCATCTGTAAAAAATTAAACATCTAATGTCGCAGCAAGTCAGGGGACCATCAACCTGAAACAACTCTTGGAAAGTACTTATATATCATACTATATGACCATGAAATCCATAGAGCCACATCCCTTGAACATGGTACTATCAAACCTGACATAGTTATATGGAGTCAGAAAGAGTGGCAACCTTGGTTGAAGTAAATGTATGATATGAAAAGACATTGGAACTTTACGGAGATTTAAATCATGTCAGTAGATGCCACAGGGCTTATGAAGAAGAACCTGAAGTCTAACCTGGCTAATATTCCTTGTGAGCAAAGCACAAAAGAAATCCAGACTGCACTAAAAGGAACAAAGAGGATACTAAAATGAGCTTGTTGGCTGCTCCATACCTAGCGTTATCTTCTTAAAAGAAAGAAAATTAAAAAAAATATATAAATACCGGAAAACAAACCCGTAAGATGGGAGCCGATACCCAGTGGACAATACCCATATAAAAAAATATGGAGATTACTGGCTATCGGTTTCTTTGTAACATCTCGCTGAGATGTGCAGTAAGTCTATGTCTATCCAATAGACTAACCGATGTTATTCGTCGACTAAAGGAACAACGCTGCCTTGTGTATATTCTGTGGTAATTATTACTGACCGGAACTCGATGTGGAGGGGGAGAGGCAGTGGAATTCTGGGAGGCAGTCGTTCAAGCAAAAGGTTTAAAAAAGTGCTTGGTCGACTGATTTTATAGTAGTAGCAGTAGTTTGTTGTCCACCACGTGGGTCGGACTGAATTTGGCATAGCATCAACTTGTGGGTTATAAAACACCCCTGTCGTTGATGTGTTAGTTGGACTTTTTTGTTTAGTCAAGTTATACGTTCCACAGTTACTATTACAAAGACAATTTGTCGTTGTAAGCAACGAGGCAATACGTTGAAACTCCAGTTAGCCGAGAAAAGTCGAGAAGGATTCTCCACACAAGTTAAGGGTTTCATTGTTTTTTCCTTCTACGTCGAGTTCAGGTTTAGTTGAGTTGCAGAAACGCCTCCCCCCCCCTTCAGTCGGTTAAAATCCGACAATTCATCTTAATACGTTTTATTATTCTACTTTACGTGATCTGTTTTCCTTGTGACTCTTTAAACAGGTTTATAACACAAAGAGAAATAGAGGAAAGCGTGAAATAAATAATAGAACAAGAAATCTTGGAGGAAAAAAAATGTTTAAATCGAAAAGCAGAAAGAAAAAGATGAATGCACATTAATGTGCGCCGAAATAAAACAAAACAAAGGAATTTCTGCGTTTGATCTGAATAAAGACGTAAAACCATAGAATTTAAAACTCTGGTGAAATCTTTAGTTGGTACCGCATTTAAGAGTTCGTTTTAATTCGAGCAAGAAGCAAGGAAATGCACCGAAATTAACTTTTGCTAATTTCAATTTCACGCAAATGCTTTAAAATTAATTATAATAAAAAAGAAAAATCTAACATCATTAACGAGATGGAAATAAAAAAAGAAACACAACCGGAAAAGCGTGTGTATGAGTGTCCTTTCCGATTTGCATATTAATATCAGTACAGATTTTGCGAGGTTAAAATTCTAATATGCATATAATAAGGTGGTTGTTCAAACAAAATGCAGGAAAGAGATTTAAAATGCAATCCGAAGCTGATTAAAATACTATTACTAGTGGTAGTTGCGTAGTTGGTTAACATTCATGTACTGTTGCCAGCTTATGATGTTACCATTTGTCTCTATGTTTGAGATGCAGTAGCAGTGTCAGAAATCTCGTGAAAACTATTTAATAATTCCACCCGCTATCTTTCGAAGCTTATAACTCCTTAACATTCACAGACAATCTCCACTGCAACAAATATATTGTGGCCATTGCAAAGACTGTTGCAAAGACAGAGAGTTAATGTATAGTACTAGAAAATGGCTCACACCTCATCATATCCTGTATCTCAATAAAACCATCATCTGCCCATACATACTGTATCGTTGTGCCAACTGAACTAGCGCTTTCACCACTAGTTTGTCCCTCTTGGATAGGGTCCAAAAACAGTCTCCAATCTAATAGGTTTCTTACTGTCCACTATACACTAATTTCTGTCCTATCAGGTTAATATGTTACAGAGTAGATAGCAGAAGTGTACCACCTACTGTCCGGGCTTGTGGAAATGACGTCAAAGGAAAGTCGATCAGATCGTAGGCTAAAGCAGCGATTCTGGATCAAGGTGCCCGGTAATGACGTCAAAAATTCAATATGGCGAGGGAAGACTCCCCGAGGATAGTTCAGCGTGATTGACCGACATTTTTGACAATGAGTGGTGGAATGTGTTGACGTCATTTGTGCCAAAAATAGAATAAGCAGACAACTACAAGAAGAGAAGCAGCGACCAAGGGGAGAAAAGGAAATACATAGTGCCTCTGTCATTCAGTACACACATGCACACACTCACACTCACACACACACACACATACACCCCAGATCGCCATAGGCATTGAATATATGCCTACATTAAAGATCGCTTTTCATGTGGTAGGGATATCTTCAGTGAAGACCATAATTTATCTTATATCTGCTTCCGGGTTGCACTTGCTTACACCACTGCATTCATATTTACCCTCTATCGCCCCCACAACAGTGGAGTTACTCTCTATAAGAGCATATCTGAGAAAATTGATCACATCCTGTCTGCTCACCCTTCGGCTAACATCCACATTTGTGGTGACTTCAATGTCCACAATGTGGAATGGCTGACCCACTCGAACAAGACAGATGACGACGGGAAGTTCTGTCACGATTATTAACTCTCCAATACTAACGTACTGTACACGCAATAACCCTTATCCGTGAGTGGCTTCCGGGCCTTGATAAGTGGTGACTACCTTGTAAAAAAATGCACACACACAGGTACACATCTCGACCACTCCATCCTTTCAGCTTTTCACTAGAAAATAAACATTATTTTCAAATCGGTCATTCCTGTTACATATTGTTTTTAAAGTGAAAGATATTTTGTTTTGTATTTTCGTCTGTTGTTGAGGTACGTCTCAGTTGTACGGAGGTTCTGTAAAAGCTGATTAGTAATACGGCTAGTTTTACGAATACCAAATGTGTATTGCTCAATAGATTTTAACTCGAAAAGATTCCTTATATTATGGTATTAAAATATATATATATTAATAACTAAACAGATTTTTTCCTAGCGAATAAATCACTTTGCAGAAAGAATTACAGTATTTAAATACAAACGAAGCCTATTTAAGAATTGCACCTTATTAAAAAACAAAGCATTATAAAAAAAAACAAATTTATTATGAACGTTCTATCACGTAACGAAGATTTTATTCTCCAAAAATCAAGTCAATCAATGAAGTTGTTATTTTAAACTAAGAAAATCAATTTTTATGAGTAAGCGAAAATGGCTGTGGTCACGGCACCATCTCGGAAAAAAGCAAAAACAGATATGTCCACAATAATTCAAACTTGAGAGATTATTATTGTAATGCTCCTGATTTCACATTAATCGCTTTAAAGCATTCAAAAAGATCTTTTAAAAAACTACCTGACTAACTTATGTAATTTTTTGAATATGACATTTGAAAATGGGTAAGAAAAGTATTGTGATGGAATGTGCTCCGATGAACTCATTCCATTTTTACTCCCTCCACGTACATACACACGACAACAGAGTTTATCCTTTATCTTTAAAAGAAAACTATTCGACCATGCGTTTTTTACATAGGCATAACCACATATCAAGACCCAGAGACTACTCGAGGATAAGGGTTAAGTGTGTACAGTAATCAATTGGACAATATAGTAATCGTTAGTAATGGAAATTTGGTAAATTTGTCTAATTAAGTGGAACGCCTCATCAAGAACTTGTTTACGTTGGACTTGAAGACAACCATATTTTAGTCAGCTGGAAAGCAGGAAAACGGAAGACAATTCTAAAGACGTGCAGTTCTAAGAAAGAAGCTTTGTTCAAGGAATCTTCGTTTAGGTTTAGGCACAGATAAAGAGTGTGGGGATTATTGATAGCGTTTTAAGCTAGACGAGTTTTTCTTGTGAAAGTTTGGCGAGGGAGGACCATAGACTGAAGCTCAGTCGAGCACCTACCATGAATATAACGATAAAGCAGTGACAAACTCGCAACATCTCTTCTGTGAGATAGAGGTATCAGGGAAGATAAAGGTAGGACATCTCCTACGAGGCTACAAAATCTATTTTGAACTCTATCGAGGTAGCAGAAGTCCTTTCTAGCAGCTCCTGCCGAGATGTGGCAACAGTACTCCATCCTTGGACGTACCTGGCTCTTATTCAGGTAGATAATCGCATCAGCAGTGAGATATCTACTGGATCGATAGGAGGATTCTACCATTTTTTCAGCGGACTTGGCAACAGATTTGATGTATGTGTTCCATTTAAGATCAGGAATAAATATCAAGCCCAAACGCTTGTCAAAACTTAGGGCCTCCTGAAGACGAGAGCCATCCATTTCAATTGATGCCAGATGGGGATCAGAACGTTGATGATGTAAAGATAGAACCTTGGTTTTAGATGCATTAAAAGAAACCAGCCACTTCTTTCCCCATTGTACCACGTGCTCGAGATCAGAGAAGAGAGAATCTGAGAGAACTTGGTCGTTTACGGCCTTAGATGTGCTATCATAGATGGTAGTGCCATCAGCATAAATGTCTATAATTGATGTAAGGATATGATTTGGAAGAGCATTAATGTTGACCAGGAAAAGAGTTGGACCCAGGCTGGATCCCTGAGGGACTCCAGCATTAATACTGTTAACTTCTGATTTTTGCCCATCAACTACTACTCTTATGAACCTATCAGAGAGAATTGATTTAATAATAGAGTTTAATATAATAATGCAGTATGATTCCAATCAGGAAAGAATATAAAACGATCAAAGTCAAATTATTTATTTATTTTTGTTTACATAGGA
>NC_136503.1:96304592-96307092 GCF_053919585.1 Euprymna scolopes | reverse complement strand
TATCTAAGAAGATCATCAATGATAGGAAGAGATTTTTTTCTCATGTTATGGCAAGAAAGATACAGACTGGTTCAGGAATGTTTTCTGCTTAGATGAATTAGATTTTGTCTTGTTAGTGATGCTCCCGATGCTCCAGAACAATGCAATCGAAGAATTGGAGAGAGATTTTCGCCAAGTTGCATAAAAACGACAGTTAAACACGGAAATAGAGGGACAATAGTATAGGGGTTTTTTACTGCGGCAGGAGTTGGGAACTTATTAGATGTGAGAAGTCAATCAATGCAAAGGAATACATTCGAATATTAGAAACAGGACTGTTACCAAGTATCCAGAAGCTGGGCATATATCAGAACATTATTTTCCAACAGGATAATGCCCTTGCACACACTGCTAAAGTCACAAAAAATTGTTTTGTGATAATTCAATTGATGTGATATACCACGTCAAAGCCCCGATTTAAACCCAATCGAGAATAGTTGGTTCATAATATCTCCTGCATTAGCCTGAAGAACTTTTGAGAACAATAACAAACTGTGGAAAGCTGTGCAAAGCGATTGGAATAGCATTTTCTCTTCACAGTGTTTCAATTTTGTTGAGAACATGTCAAAAACGATTGTTTTTTTTAAGAAATCAAAAGGGAATGCGATTCCATACTAAGCATTTATTAAAGTAAATGTCTTGTTCTGTGTTATTAGTCTAGTTTAAGTTTCCTTGTTCAATTGTCCATTGTTCAATATAGCTTTTAGTGCAATAAAATGTATACAATTTGTTTGGTCATTTTTTTTTGCTCACTAGTGTACGTGCACACTTGCATGCCGACCAAAGTAAATGTACATGCACACACGCATACATATGCATACACACTAATATATACACATACATATGTACATATATTCATATATATATATATATATATATATATATATACATATATACACACATATATGTACATATAGAGAAACCAACTCCTGAAAGTCAAATCAAAACCGAATTAAGACAAACAGAGCGATCGATATTCTATTGAATAAAACTATAATAACAATAAAGCATAATAACATTCATTTTAGCTGCTTACAGGAGATTGTAATGTCTAGCATTAATTAATATATATACACTCATATATTGTTTTTGAAGGTAAACTTAAGTATCTTCTTTCTTTTTATTTTTATTTAATTTATTTTATTTCGACATTTGTTCAAACATAAAATAACAGTGAAAACCTCTTAGATTTTTGCCTGTTTTGTATCTTACGTCTGTGTGTCCATACGTCACTCCCTCCCTCTCTTGTCCAACAGATCCACACTCGTATATACACATATATAGCATACATAAACACATACATGCATACATACATACATACATACATAATGATGATGATTGCAGCGTCTTGTCAGACGAGTGCCACTCCCTCAGAGATTTAAAATCCATGAGCTCAAATACCTGAGGGAATATCTATACAAAGATGATGTTACAGAGTCTTAGCTTTGTACGACACCTAAGTCTCTCTCTCGGTTCAAAATGTTGATATCCAACAACAAGCAAGAGCAAGATAGCCAGCAACAAATTAAACTGCAGACCAGCTTAATGCGGGTACTGGTCTTCCGCTTTATGTTTTTTTCAATCAGAGATTTGCTTCTCCTAGAAAGGTTGCCTTCACCACGGCTTACGGGAGCCCTCTCCACCCCAATACACATATACACACACACAAATATACACGGTGCTAGTTGGCAGTTGACCCAGAAAAATAGTTCATTCGCCCTACACACATACATAATACAATCATACATACATACATACATACATACATGATTTCAGCATTTTCACAGATGATTGCCGTCTCCAGATTCATGCAATGTATTAAGTATCTTCGTATATATGCTCAGATAATTTGTTGTTATGTTGTAGTTCTTTAGTTTTTAATCCTGTCGTTTATTTAATCTGTTAAATAGAGTTTTAAGTTCTTGACGAATGTATATAAGACAATTTGTTGTCTCACAAAAAACACTTGACAATGACAATTTATTTTCTGTTCAATTCTTTCTCAATATGCTAGAGAGAGAGAGAGAGATGGGGGAGAGAGATATGGAAAGAGTGAGAGAGTGTGAGGAAGAGAGAGATGGGGTGTTGTGGAGTGTTGTGGTGACATTAAATGACAAAATGTCGTCTCTGTGCCCGTCTTCTCTCTGACTCCTGTTCTTTGGTTGGCATTTGTTTTTATTTGCAAAAACGTTAGATAGGAATTTCATTTTTCCATGCCGCATTACACTGGCCCTTATTAAATTCGTCCACGGCCAAATTTCAATATGGCTGTTTTCAAAACTTGTCAGTTGAAGAATATTGATTTCAAAGCTTCTCACTCCTTGCAATTGTTATGACTTTTGATGACATTTGTTGGTTTGAACATTTTCACAATATTTACGTGTGTGCATCCAGCTCCATATGCGTGTGTAAACAACTAGCAACGATTCCGGCGTTGCCCAGAATGCTGTTCAACATTTTA
>NC_136503.1:96214592-96294592 GCF_053919585.1 Euprymna scolopes | reverse complement strand
ATTGCGATTAAGCTACACTGAATATTCCGCCTTTCATCTTCTCTAGGACTCCTCAGGCTTATGCGCGAATTCTGTGGTTGTTTATCGTTTTTATATGCTCCTCTTCTACTGAGATTTTAGTTAGCCAATCAGCTTCCTATCAGGCAATGGTTATGCATTTTTTCGGACAAAGGACCTGTTTTAAAATTAGGTTACTTTTTTTGTTAGTTTATATATAAATATATATATATGTGTATGTGTACACACATCTATGCACATATATGATGATTGCAACGTCTTGTCAGACGAGTGCCACTCCCTCAGACATTTAAAATCCATGAGCCAAAATGCCTGAGAGAGTATCTATTCAAATATGATGTTACACAGTCTTAGCTTTCTACGACAGCTAAGTCTCTCTCTCGTTTCAAAATGCTGAGATCCAGTAACAAGCAAGAGTAAGATAGCCAGCAACAAATTAAACTGCAGACCAGTTTAATGCGGGTAATGGTCTTCCGCTTTGTGGTTTTTTAAATCAGAGATTTGGTTCTCCTAGAAAGGTTGCCTTCACCACGGCTTACGGGAGCCCTCTCCACCCCAATACACATATACACACACACACACACACACACACACAAATATACACGGTGCTAGTTGACCGTTGACACAGAAAAGAGTTCATTCGCCCTTTGGAAGGCCTTGTTTTTAATCCTTCAGGGAGACTAGTCGCCCTCCTCACCAAACAAGTCTGGTGGGAGAACCAGTTTAGTCGCCGGTGACCCGACCATGCACATATATACATACATACATACATACATACATACATATATGTGATATATATATATATACATATATATATATGATATATATATATATATATATATATATATATATATATATATATATATATATATATATATATAAACAGAAATAAATAGGTGAAACGAAAGAAGAATACAAATACACGTTGTCCATAACTTTGGAAGTGTAAGAGATACTTTAAGGCTGAAAATGACAGCTCCTAAAAAATCAACTTTACTGATTTGTAAAAGGAGTTTAAAACCAGAGAAAGTTTGTTTCTTTCTTTGATGAAATCGATTCCAAGAGAATGAAAGAAAACGATATGTTACCTAAGCGATGCGCATAAACGTTTTTTTTTTTTTTATCGCAAAAGAATGATTTTCTTGCACCGAAGATGACGCTTTTTTTTTCAAACTATTTTCGCGTAATTATTTGATCGTGTGATTCACTGCTCTTTCTATTCTGTAGAAACTATGAATAAATAGAATCCAGTGTAATAGTGAAACGAAATCTATAATTCAACAACAAAACATAAAAAAAATAGCAAGTAATAAATGAAACATCGTTCTTTACAGCAATATGAAATCGCTTGCAAATACATGAGTGAGTATATAAAGAAGTTCGTTTCATTCATTTTTACATAAAAAAGTAAGCCTTTAATATCAATGCGGGAGCTAAAATAGAACCCAACTTTACATATATATAATAGCAGGACCTGTTAACCGGCGTAGCCCGGTGGAAGCATGCCCCGTCGAAAACAAATTTAAGTACGGTCGTTGTTGTTGTTGTTGTTGCCCGACCCCCACCCTCTGCTTGTTAAGAACGGCTTCCGGAATAGATACACCACACGTCCTCGTTTTAACAACGGTTTTTGCAATGGACACCAACAACCTCCTCATTTTAAGAACGGCTTTCGGAATGGTCACCGCCAACTTCCCCATGTTAATAACGGCTTTCGGAAGTTTGACATTTTGTGAGGGGGGTGTTGTCAAGATATTTGGCACAAATTAAACCTTGACTTTCGCTGTTAAGATCCCAACACGGAAATACTATGAATCAATAAAGAATTTGAGGGTAAGATTTCTTCTTCATCCGTGCGTACTAATCTGGCGGACAAAAATCTATCATACTAATGCATAATACAGGTCTTTATATCGTGAATAATATCAATGAGATATTCTTTATCAGCATAGTGGAAAACTTACAAATGTCGTCATTTTATAGAAAAGCGTGGAGATGGATCTAAGATAAAAAATGTATATAAAAAAGCAAAATAAAAAAAAACATAATCGGTTTATAAACAACAATGCCCATTCGAAAAAAAATATAGCACGTTTGTTATTGTCCAACACCCAACCTCCTCATGTTAAGAATGGCTTTCTGAATAAACATTCCCAACCTCCTAATGTTAAGTATGTATTTTGGAATGGAAACCTCCAACCTCCTCATGTTAATAACTGCATTCAGAATAGTCACCCGTTATATGCGCATGTTAAGAACAGATTTCGGAATGGATACCCCATCTTGTGAGCGGAAGATTGTTAAAACGTTTGCTCCAAGTTTTATCTTCTTATTCACTGTCAGGAGCCTTACTTGCAAACACTGCGGACAAAAAGAAGAGAGTAATCATATTCAAGAAAAATTGTGTCTATTATTAATCTATAATCAAACACCTGCGTAAAATATTAGGTATAAACTAAATTCTAAGCGGTTAATACCTAAAATGAAACTAAATAAAAATACGCGTAAATATAATATTAAGTTTTTGGGTTTTTTTCTTGTTATTTTTGGGGGGTAACTGCGAGATGTTAATGTGCGCAAGATATCGAAAAAAATATAAATATAAAATAAAAACAACAACAAAAAAGGAAAGACCGCATTTTAAAACAGAGTAAAAGAAAACAAAAAAAAAATAGCATCGTTGTCGGTTCGCTACTGAGATTCGTAATGAAAGAAAAATGAAACGATGCTATCCGTAAATGTTATGCTTTTTTTTTCGGTTTTTTTTTTTTTAATAAGCCAACCATGAAACGGAAAATACGCGTATTCGAAAACAAAACACCCAAAAATTATTTAATGTTCATAAAATTGTGAGTTTTAATTTTTTGTATTATCTAAGAGGTGACAAAAAGTCATTTTTTAGTTTTGTAATTTTGGGGGGATGATTAGTTTGTTTTTTTTCTATTTTGTGTGTGTGTGTACTTAAAAAAATATGTTATATTCGCTTAGTGAAACCGTATAATAAAAAAAGCAGGAGAGAAAGAAAGAGAGAGCGAGAGAGAGAGAGAAAGGGAGAGAGACAGAAAGACAGATTGAGCGAGAGATAAATGAAGGAAAAGAATGTAGAAGAAATATGTTGACGACGACTGCTATGACAAGTGTCTGTACACGCACAGAACCTTTTTATATGACGGAGGTGCAATTCCTAGTTTCTTTTAATTGTTGAAAGGTTTATTGTGTTCTGATAGGTTGTAGTTCCCGTTCAAACAGCTTGTTTAATATTACGGTGGCGTCGATTACGTGGCGCCCAGAAAAGTTTTGTTACTAATAAAAGAAAATTAGATGTTTTTATGTGTTAGATAATAGAAACGATACCAACATTTTACTAGTGGAAATGTTTTATTTTGGGGGGGGGTTATGTTGAAGAAGTAAATATATTTTTCAGTCGACACCCCCAGAATTGCTGACATGGAGGTTTTGCGAACCACGGATCTATGTTTTTATTTACTGTTTAAAATTCTATATTCATTGTGAGATGGTACTTTTGTGAAATATTATGTTTTAAATGTTTATTGAAGGGACACACTTTTTTGTATATGACGAATGTATGTATTTTACACAATTTTTGTACAATTTGTTTGATTTTTTTTGTCTTATAAATATATTGTATTGTGCAAATGGTGTGAGTGGAGGATCTTTGGCTTGTGGTCATATTTAAGAAATAATGTAAAATAACGTAAAGTATTAAAAAAAAAGAAAAATTATTTAATCGATATACCGAGAAAAGAAATAGAAAAAAAGGCAGACTAAGAATGTATATGATGCAGAGGTCAGCAGTAGGTTAAGATTGAATAGAAGCAATTTTTTTTATCTTTTCGGAGTGATTTACGCTGATTCATCAGGATGCAATCACTCGAGTAGGACGAGGAATATATAAAAATAGGATTGGCCGAGGTTTTGACCAATAAGTTTCCTCCTGTAAGGGAAGTAGTAGAACATATTTGTTTGTTTTTTGTTTTGTTTTTTTCAAGTCGGTTTCTATTTAACCCATAGTTGGGACCCTAACAGATACTACTACTCCACGTCAGAGTGGACCTGGGAGCAATGCCAATTAAAGGGTTGCTTCACACTCTCCAAAGCCTGCAAGCTGGTGCCTCACCATCGGATATAGTGTATGGTCATATCCAGGACCATCCTTGTTTTTGTTCCATGCGAATTTGTCTACATGTTAAAACGTGTGTAACGTTACGTGTATGATACGACTATTTAGGAATAGGTTATTGAAAATGTAGTTGACTTTTTTCAAACGGCTGTATGAAACTATTAGCAAAAACTGGGCGTTTATCTTTTTATTTTGTTATTGTCATTTCACCCCGAACAAGACAAATGTCCACTTAGTCGTAAGGAGCTACTATTTGGAACCAGATTTGCAGGGATACTATTTAGGGAGTTGGGCAGCGAGAAGTCTGTTCACAAGATTTTAAAGTTTTATGAAAGGGGGGTCCATGAGTTTTGTTTGCTTCGACACCCTGGCAGAAGATATAATTGCTACATGATACTCTGCTGCTATTAAAGGTCCGCTAGGTGACGTACAGATAATGCAAGTTGTAAGGTTAATCTGGATGTGGTTCTGCTTCTTTTCCATAAAACTGGTTAGATGTTTGTGGCCATTAGAATCTGCGGAAATCCGAGTGACTCTGTATGTTAAAAAGTAACACGAAAAATAGAGTACTGACCACCAAATGAGGTAGAAGGTTGTTTTTTTTATGCCAAGAACCGCGATTCCGGTGCGAAGAAACGTCTTTTCAAGAAACCAATCAAGCGAGATTTTCAACAATCGTTCAACGTGTCTCTCATCTCCATATCGAATTATTAGTAAATACGGCGATAAAGAAGAGAGATGTGCTTGGTAATATATCGATTGTGCAGGCATCATATATATAATTAAAAACTCTGTGGAATGTATGCCATTGCCTGAATTTGTCTTCAAAGATTTGGTGATCCAATTGTTTTAAAAAGGAATAACAAGTGAATTTATACATGCCGGTGCATCCCAAAAAAATTGAGAATGTGTGTAAGTACAATTCCTAACCTATATACTCAAGGAAATTTCAATCTACATACACAAATATGGTATTCAGACATGTCGAATATTTTGATGAGTTTTATTTTTGAAAAAAAAAATGTTTCTAAATGCGTAAAAATTGTAACATTAGTACGTGGGGGGCTCCTTGGATTTTTATCTGTTTGTCAACTGTTTCACGTGCAGGAATCGCCAATATAACCGATTAGTTAGAAAAATAAGTTTGAAACCACCTTTTAAAGATCGTGTACGCCTGCACTAATTCACTATGGGATTGATTTTAATTTCAGCTCGAGTATATTTTATTTTACAATAAGTGAGCTGGTTAGAAAAAGTAAAATATTGGCATGCAAATATCTCAGTTTTTTTTAGAGTTTTTACTTCATTTTTTACAAGGAATTAAACGTTACGTTTAAAACCTATAGTATTCCTCTGATAATAAGTAAGATTTTTGCATTTATATAATATTATGCGAATTTTACGACCGGGCAACGCCGGAGACATCTTCTAGTATATAAGGATCGAAAGAAGTTTACAGCGTAAACAAATAAACACAAATCGCTACTTTTGCAGAATTTGACCTGCGCACTGAAATATTAACGTTATTATTTCGAAATTATTATTTAACGTAGGAAGGGTGGGGATTTTTTGCAACTATTCTGTACTACAACTATACTGTCGCGATTTTCTTACAAATAAATCAACTTTGACCCGTTGAAAACCATGAGAAAAATTTACAACGGCGATTTTTCCACCGCCTTCCTTTTTTTAAAAAAATTATTCTCCATTTTTTAATACACCTTTTTAAAAAAAATGCGTCCCAATTATTTTTTCGCGTTTAAATTATCCAACTAAACAATTGTTAATACTTTCTGCTTTTTTTTTTACATCGTTCATTTCCGCATTACGTTTAAATTATTTTAACCTAGATTTCTTACAATTAAATCTACTTTAACCCGTTGGCAACCATAAGAGCATTTTACAGCGGCGATTTATCCACCACCTTCATTTTTTTCATTTATTCTACGTATTTTTAATACACCTTACTTAAAAAAAATTCATCCATTTTCCTCTCCGCTACCAACATAAATAAATAACCCCGAAAATATGTTTTTTTTTTAAATTTACGTTACAAATAAATAATCAACGCGACAATAAAACGTATTGTTTTTCAGCGTCCCAATTGTTAAACACTTGTTAATACTATCTGC
Source organism: Euprymna scolopes (assembly GCF_053919585.1). Taxonomy (NCBI): domain Eukaryota; kingdom Metazoa; phylum Mollusca; class Cephalopoda; order Sepiida; family Sepiolidae; genus Euprymna; species Euprymna scolopes. The sequence goes on along the minus strand of NC_136503.1, from coordinate 96,288,301 downwards.
AGTTTTACATAGTTCATTTCCGTATTACATTTAAGTTCTTTTACCGAAATATTCTTACAAATAAACCTATTTTAACCCGTTGACAACAATACGAGCATTTTATTTTCCGTTTTTTTTACATCGTTCATTTTCGCATTGTCTTAATTAGTTTTCTTAACGTTGTTATTAGCCTATAAATTAAATATGTGACCCAATAGGTCATGATGTTACGTAAGGGTATTATTATTAGACGAAGGTACCAGTTGTGCGCGTATGTTACGTGAGTTCTTATTTAGTGTTCTTGTTTGCATTAGAAAGTCTTAGAGTGATAGTCAGTCTTAGGGGAGATTAGAGTCTTAAGAGTGTTCATGGAAGTAAGAGATCTTTGGGGTTCATGTGTGTGATCATGTTGTGAGATATGGAGACATTAACAGGTGTATATAAAGAGAGAGTGAGAGTTTATAAATGAGAGAGATTGTATATAAATACATTTTGAGAAGGTGTTTTCATATCTAGATAGACAGACCGATAGGTTGGCATTTATGCCAATGGATTGACAGGTTGGCATTTATGCTTTGACAGTTCGTATGAACGGGAGTGTTTGTATAACATGAATAGACACATATACTTTCTAATACATATATATTTTTAGATGATGAATTTCAAATAGTTTGTACACATAAATAGACAATACCTTTTTCATGTAATGATTGACACAGGAGACGGCAGTTATAAAAAAAAAACATGATGAGCATTTATTCTTCCACTTAACCGGTTGGTGGCGTTGCGTATAGGAATTCAAAGGTTCACATTCTAATGTTTCAAAAGTGACCGTCTCGCTTCTAGACGTTCGACTCCCATGTCTGGACCCAGACTATCGTCTGACTTTGAATCTCTGCCTTCCTTCTTCTGACTTCTCTAACTAACTCTCCCTTCCTATATTGAGAAATCCATGCATGTTCAGCAAACGTGACCACAATTCACATACCATCAACATGCGCGACCTGCACGTTTCCGAACATTCTGATTTCCCATTTATTCTTTGTTGTTTTCACAAAGGAATTCGACCTACATATCTAATTCATTTAACCCATATTTTATTATCCAAATTCTTTCTAACAATGATAGTTTATTTATTATTTATTTCATCAGAATCAACAATTTACTGAACATTCCATTTAAACCTATTGTACTTTAAAACTTATCTCCAGGGTTCGATTCCTTCTTTCCCTCATTTTATTTTCATTTTAACTAAATCTCTCTATTTTTATACTTACATGAAACGGGGACAGCCCTTATCATGTAACAATGAATGTTCGAGCGAGATTCAGCCACTCTGATGAGTCATAGACGACGAAACACGTGTCAGTGGATTATTACATTTTAAAAATAATATATATACCGCTCCCCATGTGGGGGTACCAAATTGGTTAAAAGGGAAAATTATTCCCAACTCGCATTTAGGTAAAAATGCACTTTCGTAAATAATTGAATTAATTCAAAAACATATCGCTAAAACTAAAACAGAAACAACACACACACACACACACACACACACACACACACACACACACACACACACACACACATATATATATATCAACGCGATTATGCCGTATATATATATATATATATACATAGTCTTTGAAGTTTTTAACCTTTAAGACTATACAAAAAAAAAAAACAACATATTTTTTATCATTCGTTAGAAAACCATCTAGTCAGTAAGTCATTTAATCACATGCAATCACTGCATCAACTCGCTCTCGAATTTACTATAGTACTAATAATTGATTTTTAAGGGATCATCAGCTGTTTACCATGAAACACTCTTAAGGGATCATCAGTTGTTTACCATGAAACACTGCATCAACTCGCTCTCGAATTTACTATAGTACTAATAATTGATTTTTAAGGGCTCATCAGCTGTTTACCATGAAACACTCTTAAGGGATCATCAGTTGTTTACCATGAAACACTGTTTTCAGGGATTTATATATATATACTAATTTTTCAAGTTCCAAATACCATATATATATATAAATATATATATATATATATATATATATATATATATATATAGATAGATAGATAGATAGATAGATTACGGGATTTCCTTGGATTTTACTAGTGCAAATGGAAATTCAATAAACTTTCTTGGATTTTACCGTTACCACCAGACTATCCATTCACGTGTAATCACCTTTTTCTTCACCATATTCCCTCTGCTTCAGTTTTTTGTTATCAGGTAAGATTTTTGACTTACTTGCAGTTTCATCAAATACTTTTGCACGCCAAATCCGATCCCGCATTTTGCTAATTCCTACCCTCTGACGAGAAGGAAAGTATTTCTTCGAAACTCCGCGGATTAAGGACCTACCACTTATCTAGTGTTTCCTTTTCAGATTAAATATGTTTTTAACTCATTTCAAAGTGTTTTTTAACATATTTTATTAACTGTTTGCTCGTATATATATATATATATATATATATATATATATATATATATATATATATATATATATATATATATGCATCATCATTGCCAATATTATAATAACGGTTTGTTATTATTATTGGCGTATAACGAATTAATGTTGATTCCTACAAATTACTAAGCGAAAACTTTTTTTTCACAAACGAAATATGAAAAATAAAGGAAGCAAATAATTATACACGTTTCATGTTTCGTCTGCAAATATCAATTCATTACAAACGTTAGAATTATTTGTTTAAAATTCGCATTTCTTTAAATTGTTTGGAATTACATCCCGTGTGTATTTATCTTTAATCAATAAAAACTATGAAAGACTATGTAGCCCTGCGTGTAGAACTTACGCATTATTTGAGCTTCCTTGTATCATTTACATTTGCGAATGAAATTAAATGAGCCAATGATTGCAATCACTATAGAAAAACAACTTTTAAATTTACACAAAGCAGAGATGAAGCTGAAATAAGGAAGAGAAAAACTTTATAATGGCGTTACATACGCGAAATATTGTGATATTCTAACTCTACAAATAATACTAATAAAGAAAGGCTAAAGTCATTTTTAACTCTACGCACAGGTTTTTCTTTCTCTTCGTTCGTCTGTTTGTTTTCATATATTTTCAGGAACTACTGGTATTTTTTACAAGCACTTATAAATGAGAGAAAGCCACTCAAGGATAAATATTACAATATTTTTTATACATAATGGGGGTAGATATTTGTTTGGTGTCCACCGCACCAAAGTGTGACACAAGGCCGGACGGTAGAAAATAGGCAAACTCCCATAAAGGAGTGGTCCTCTTGCCTTAACAAAAATTGGCTGGGCACCCATGTTGGTATTCCCCGATATGGGCACCTCAGACCACAGCCAATAAACTTGCCCCACCCAAAAGCCGGGTGGAAAGGCCTGGGAGGGTGGACCTCCTGGGTGATACCCAAGCGGTGTACCTCAGTCCGACAGGTACAGGGTTAGTTCCAGGCTCCGCACCTGTTGGGCTGAGTGACAAGAACGGATCCTTGACGAGTACTCTACCTGTCATCCTGCAGCCGAAGCCGCTAGGAGACACATCCCCACTATATAATAATGGAGGTATGGTATCTCATAGTTGGGAGATTCTATTTATAAACGATGCTGCTAGGAACTGACGAATCAAATTATTTAATGTTCTGCTACCAACCAATCAGAAATCAGAATTGCCCCAGAAAAATTAAACGTAACTAAACATGGCTTACAAGTCAAGATAAAATAACAATTTTGTTGACTAAATTCGAGACACTGTTATCAAAATTTCCAACTTAAAATCTCGACACGCTTTCAAGTTTACTTGCATACGACTGCATAGGTAGCACGCCTTCTCCCAACTCGTTTTCTTGTTTGTTTCACGTTTGTCTTAATTCGGCTATCTCATGTGCATAAAAAAGTCGACAGTCTGCGTCGCTCATGTGACCGTCAACTATTAAACCAAGTAAGTGTCCCCATTTTAGCTTTTTTTCGTTTTTCATTTACACGACCGACCCTTTGAAACGCGCACACATGCTAGCCAACTAAGTTATGGTTTTCCTACACAATATAAGACGCATAGTAACGTGCCTTTTTAATCTAACATGCATGTAAGCTAACCGCACACACATACATGCATACACCTTTTAAAAATGCATTTGTTTATTAATTTATTTACTGGGGACTATTATCCGAATCTTTTTTAGTTGTTGTTTCATGTCGTTTCGGCCAACTATTCCTTTGGCCTTCCTCAGGTGGTAACCGCGACGGGATAGGAACTCCGAATCTCCTAACTGCAACTAATTCCATCCATAATGGTTTGGCCAAGTAAGCCTCTGGCCGGCTTTGGGATAGGATTGAAACCGCTATCTTTAGACAATTATCACCTGAAACAATAGAGATTGAACGTTTCTATCCACTGCGCCCCGGACACCGAAGAGGAATAGTTGGTCGAAACGTCATAAAACAATAACCAAGAAAGATGAGAATACTAGTCTGCAATAGATAAATAAATAAATACATCAATGCCAATTAAATAATATACAAACGCATCGGTTGTCGCCCTTGTGGTAACCTTCGGTTTACCCAATAGGTGTTGCTCTCTATTTCCTCTTCCGTTCTATGTCTCTTCTTCCTCTCCCCACTCGACACATTAAGCTGAAAACACGTGTTTTCCTTCGATTCGTACCTCCAATGTGAGTGGCACGTGAATCACGTCCACGCCTCGACAGGGTGTTACATATATATATATATATACATATATATATATATATATATATATATATATATATATATATATATATATATATGGCTGGTGATCATCTTGCTATAAAAAATACACAGTTATTTCATTTATGAATGAATACGAGACACTTTGTTTATAATAAAGACTTGTTTATTTTACTATATACACTTCAACTAAATGACGGCGGTGGGAGTTAGTGACAGAGGTGGGTGGCAAACTGTGTAAATTTGTGTCTCGCTTCTGTCCGCCTCTCTCTTTCTCTCTGACTGTTCCTTTATTTCGCTCTTCCCTTTTATTGCTATCACTTCGACCTGTTAACCTATTTTCTCGTCAGCTTGTTTATTGCACTTATGCTGGTTTTTGGTCTGACCCATGACCGATTGATGTCATGGATAAAGGTAGCTCCAATTCCTGGGATTTCCATTGTTTATTTTCGTTTGCCTGGATATAGCTTAGACCATCTTTCCGGTGACCGACACATTGTTCTTTTCCTGCTTGCATGGATGCAGGCTACGTCAACTTTCTTGGAATGGACCAATTGTTCTTTTTATCGCTTGCCTGGACATAGTTCGCCCGCACCCCCTTAACATTACCTTGTTAAGGTAAAAACGATTCTTGATCACACTAGAAACTTTCAACATATACTACGGACTCTCGTATTTATACACACACACACACACACACACTTCAACGAACATTCCGGCCATACATGTGCGTGTGGTGCGCTCATACTTACAACAACAAATAACATCATGCAAGATATATATTCACACACACACACACGTGTACACAAAACTCCCTCTTCATGTTCTCACCCTCTCCAGTTAAATAAAACATCTCGTATGTATATATGTAACTCGACTCTTACGTTATTCTTCTTAACGTTATTCTTTTTTAACGTCTTCTTAAATGTACTAGTAAAACATACTTTTCATTGCTGATTGTTTTTATAACGATATCCTAGCAACGACGACCAAACTATCCGACTTATCAAACACGCAGCCTATTCCAGTAACCGGATCCTACAAAAGGAGGGATCCAGCTATACAGCCCGTAACTAAAATGCGAACGTGTCCCCCACGGATGCCAGTTTAGTAATCGTTAATGGTTTAGATTGGGTAAAATTCGGATTATTTAAGGGGACGGCCCCACAAGAACTTGTTTACATTGACTTGAACGCTACAATAATATAATAAACCGGGAGGCAGACCAGTGGAACAGTGTTCCACGTGCAGGCAGTTCTAGAAAAAAAAGCATTGTTCATGGTACCTGCGTTTAGATTTAGCCACAGAGAGTGGGGAAAATTCTTGAGAGTGGTTGTAGCTAGTTGAGCATTTTTGTATAAGGTAGCAAGCGGGGCATAGATTGGGGCTTATACAAGCACTTTCTGTGAGAATAATGACAGATCAATCATAATGGAATTTTCTTTTGCATGGTTGTTATGACGTGGTGCAGCGACGTAAGGTTTACGGTATCCTTGCGATGTACAATCGTGGATGAGTAACGGATTGATAGGGCGTAGTATTTAATGTAAAAACGTACGTACGTTGAAACATTGAAACTAGTTCAGCTTTCTCCTCTTTTCTTTACTAGATTGTATCTTCGTATCTCCTCAAACATATTGCAAGTGGATGCGGCGTTTTGTTAGTTTAACTCACCAGTCTAGCGTGAATAATTCTAAGATAAGTACATTTTATCTTACGTTTCTGGTGTTTTTACTACTTTTTTTTAAAATTAAATTCAGATGTTTGGAACCATATTTTAGTCATGTATTTCATGACAAACTAATTACGAAAAACAAATTGGTTTTCCCAACATTCTTACGAAATACATCGTATCTTCTTTTGTTACAAACTTCTTTTAATAACTTACCAGGCTTTATGCAGGCATGTATAATCGTCGTGGACTCTCGATATTTACTATATTATTGCTATACATCTTATGAGATGACCAATTTTCTATATTTCAGTTTCAAATTAATAGGTACAACAAGAATCTTTCACGAAAAACACACGTCTAGCTAAACCACTGTCAGTAATTTCCCCCCTCGTTATCTTTGCCTAAATTAAAATGTAGATTCCATGAACAAATCTTCTTTCTTAGAAGTACACGCCTGTGGAACTCTCTTCCGTGTACCTGTCTCCCACCTGACTACAACTTGGACGTCTTCAAGTCCAACATAAACAAGTTCCTGATAAACCGCCCCCTTAAGTAAGACACTTTATCGAATCTCCATTACTAACGATTAACGCGATAATATCCCATTGATTACTGCAAACGCAATAACCCTTATCCCCGAGTAGCTTCCGGGCCTTGATAAGTGGTGACTACCATGTAAAAAAAAAAGGAATGCATCATACGAACGCCTGATTCTCACAGGTGGTGAATTTAAAAAAAAATGCTATCTGTACGTATAACACTGTAAAAGAATGATATGTAATAAACTTCTGTTTTAAACTTGAGAACCATATGGAAGACTTCAGACTAATTTGGACCACCTTGAATGATTCGAGCATCAGTTTCAAGGAAAGCAAAGAGTCTGCAAGAGATGATGAGAAGTGTAGGAGGGGTAAGGAATTCAGAACACCAAAGTTAATTAGTCAAATGAAGTATTTCATGGATAAGGACCGTCGTATATCTATAGAGACAATAAGATCACAGATTGATGTCAGTGTGAGAACTGTATATACAATTAATCGCGAGGAACTGAAGATGCGGAAGATTTGTGCGAATGCACCAGTTCACAACTCCATCTTTGTCACAGACTATTTTACCAAGATGGGCATCAAGGGAGTTCCTTGCCCTCACTATAGTTCGACCCGTCTACCTTTGGCTTTTTGTTAATTTTTAGGCTCAGGGAAAACTTTAATGAATGACGTTATGACACATTTGAATAAAGAAAAAGAGTTTTGACGAGAGCATTTGACACTCTCACGCAAGAGAACGTCCATGGTGCCTTCCAAAAGATGTTGAAACATCACAGCAAGTGCATTGCAGCCAGAGGAGATTACTTTTAAGAGGATTGAAAATTATTGAAGACATTTTGTATTTAAGTAAGCCACAAAATTATCTGCTGTCGAACCCAGACGTATGGTTACCCTTCTCAGTTTCTTGAACACGGAGATCTTGTCAGGTCATCTCTCTAGACACAGGAAAATAGTAATATCAAATCTTTGTTAATTACTGCATGTGACTGTGACAAAAATCTGGAGAATGGGGGGTCTCTTTAGCAAACGCCGACAACTTTCTTAGAACTGGTTACTTGTACAAATTCTCCGGTTTGCAAACGTAATTGCTTTAGAGGGTGGTAGGTTCTGTCTATTGCCTTTAGAGGGTGGTAGGTTCTGTCTATTGCCTTTAGAGGGTGGTAGGTTCTGTCTATTGCCTGGCTACAAAGATACACTCTGCTTGGCCTTGTTTCTTGACTAGGATAATGAACGCCATATTTTCATTAAAAAAAACATTCTCTGTCATAAATTTAGGAAATTGAGTGTTCTTGCATTCCACTTATTTTCGCTCAACTGACTTGGTTCGCTCTTGCCTTAGATGTTCAGGGTAAAAAATTGTCAGTTTTTCTGGCTGCTGTTTTCCGAATGGAAGTACAAGATCTCTAACTCATTTGTAGCGTTTAAAGCGGCTTCTCGATTGTCAATTGTATAATATCGATATGATTGTGGTGTTATAGAAGTGTGCCAGTACATTGCAACTGGAGATTACTTCGAACGGGGACTAGAGTCTCATTTGTGTACTACCAATAAAAGTTATAAAACGATCATCCGGTCATTGATGTGTGACCGACACACGTGTTAAACTACATGTCTTAGAAACGGTCACATGATGATGTGAAGATGGGTCAGTCTGAGTATTAATAGGAAAATCATACCTGAGATGTTGGCTGTAAGTGTATGCCCCTTTATTTTCTCAAGATCACTCTGGTGGCATTCTCCCTAGAATATTCTTCCTTCGTTTTCAGGGCTGCCTCATTTGACTTAAAACATTTATGACAGACACAAAAGGCGACACGCGACACAATTGTAGTATATCTATAATATAAAGCTGAATGCATGTGTATGTGTGTGTCTGGTCACGAATAGGCTCCTATATGGCTGACTATTTAAAAACAACTGATTACATATAATGATAGAAGATATATCGAGACACAGGAATGGGTATGTTTGATTCTACAGAACGGTGGTTCATTAAAATTGTGGGGTCTGCCTTCGCGCCTGGTCCACAAAGTATGGAAATAAAAAATTTAAAAATTAAAAAAAAAACGTTTACAAGTGTTTTTGATATAAAAGTACATAAGAATACTTTGATAAGTATGTTTTAACGTAAATAGGGATAGTATGATAAAATTGTGGGGTCTGCGTTCGCGCCTGATCTCTATAGAATCGAAATATGCACAAACATTAATATAAAGACTTTTCATATCTATCTGCGTAAGTATACTTTAATAGTTATGTTTCAGTTTGAAGAAATATGGTATAATAAAATTACGGGGTGTTCGTTCGAACCTGACCTCCATAGAATGGAAATACGTCACAAAGTTTTACAAGGTTTTTTTATATAGATCGACAGAATAGTGGGATAAGTGTTTCAGTGTTAACAGTTATGGTATAATAAATTATGGGGTTTATCTTTTTTTTTTTTTTTTTATTACATTTTCACCCCAAACAAGGCAAATTGCCACTTTGGTGTAGGGGGCTACTATCAGGGGCAACAACTACTGGGGTACTATGTAGGGATTTGGGCAGCAAGGTGTTGGTTCACTTTACACTTGAACTTCTGCACGTCAGTACTGTTGGGGAAGCAGGGACCTGGAATGGAATTCCAGAGTCTTGCGGTTCTGGGGAAGAAACTATTGGAGTAAAAAGATCTTTTACATCTAGGGACCTCTACAGTGTGGGGGTGGGATCTAGTAGCCTGTCGGGTTTGTCGAGGGTGCTCGCGTCGTGGGGGCACAAGTGATTGCAGTTCATCAGAGCATTCACCACTAAAATACTTGTAGAACAGGCAGAGGGATGCAACATTTCGTCGATGGGACAGAGGCTGAAGCTTAGATGCCAGTTCAGGGCCTATCAGATTTGCGACTCTCTTTTGAACCTTGTAAAGGAGCGAGAGACTAGTCGCAGATGCACCAGCCCAGATGTGGCAGCAATACTCCATACATGGGCGAATGGTGGCCTTATAGAGGTACAGGATACTTTCGGGTGTTAGTAGTTTTCTAGCACGGTAGAGAGAGCCTACCTTTCTTGCAGCGGCCCTGGCAATGCCTTCAATGTAATTGTTCCAACTCATGTTTCCTGTGAACGTTAGGCCAAGGAGTTTGAAAGATGGACTCTCAGATAAAGGGTCGTTGGCCATTGCTATTGGTGGTAGAGAGGGTTTCTTGTAATTATTGAATGAAACTAGTTTAGTCTTGGCAGCATTGAACGCGACCAACCACTTTTGTCCCCATTCCACTACAGATTGGAGGTCTTCCTCTAGTGTTTCTGCCATTTCTTTAGAAATGTGTTCATTCGTCTTCCTGTCGTGTCTGCCATAGAGTGTAGTGTCATCAGCATATATACCCATCTCAGAGGCAATGTTGTCGGGGAGGTCATTTATGAATATCAGGAACAATAGAGGTCCAAGGATAGAACCCTGGGGCACTCCCGCATTTATATCATATTGTTTAGATGTGCGACCGTCGAGGACTACCTGGATTTTCTCTTATCTAAGAAGGATTTAATTATGTTAAGTATTCTACCAGTGATACCGTAAGATCTAATCTTCCTGAGGAGACCCTCATGCCATACCCTGTCAAAAGCCTTAGATATATCTAGAGCTACCGCTCTGCCTTCCCCCGCTTTGTCCAGTGATTGGTATATACGTTCAGAGATCACGGTGAGGATGTCTGCTGTGGAACGGGCTTGTCTAAATCCATATTGTTTGTCAGTCAGTAGTTTAGCATCTGTAAGATGATGGACTAGAGCATGGTTAATTATGGTCTCAAATATTTTGGCAAAAAGTGGGAGGAGGCTAATGGGGCGATAATTTGATGGGTCTGTCCTTTCGCCAGAATTCTTGAATACTGGTACAACAGAAGCAGTTTTCCAACAGCCCGGAAAGCAAGCTTCATTAAGACATTTGTTGTAGAGTTTGGAGAGAACTGGAGCTACTTCGGCTGAGCACTTTTTTAATAGCACAGTTGGGATAAGATCGGGTCCACATGCTTTTGAGGTGTCAAGGTTTTTTATGATAGCATGCACCTGAGCAGGGGTGGTTTTCAGATCGTCTAGTGTGGCGTCTGTCCGCATAGGAAAGTCAGGTAGGGGGTGGTTGGAAGGGTCCAGTGTGGAGTTTGAGGCAAACCGACTGGCAAGCATGTTAGCCTTGTCGGTTGCTGAGGAGACAACCTCGTGATTGTTGGTTAGTGGGGGAATTGTTGATTGCCCATTATTTACTACACTGTTGTAGATTTTCCAGAAATCTCGAGTTCCTAGTTTTTGTGCTTCGATGCGCTTTTTAGTGGTTTCCGTAAATTCTCTCTTAGCTGTCGCTATTTCTTTCTTAACGTTATTTCTAGCTTCTATATACTTCAGTCTGTTTGAACTGGACTTATGTCGGTTAAACCTACGGTATGCATGCTGCTTTTGAGTAATGGCAGTTGCACAAGTCGACGTAAACCATTGGGGAGAGTGGGGCTTACTATAAAATTTCCGCATGGGAACATGCGCTTCGATTGCAGTTTTGAACCAGTCAGTGGTCTCGTTTGCACACTGTTCAGCAGGGAGAGAGAAAATATTTTTCCATGGAGCATCTCTAATTAGTTCCCTGATGGCTTCCCAGTCAGCCTTATTATAATATCTCGTTGTTTTGAGCACTGGCTCTTCAGTTTTGGGACTAGAGTTTAGGGCGATTTCAACCATTATCACTGCATGATCAGCGTTCCCGAGTGGGCTGTGGGCCTTCGCTATGCAGTCATCGGGAACTGTGGTCAAAAACAGATCTAGAAGTGATGCGTGTTGTTCTTCCTGGTCAGGGAAACGGGTTGGAAACGTAACAATTTGTGATAGGGAGTGAGATATAGCGAAGCTATGGGTTGTGCTGCCCGCTGCATCTGTGTGAGTAGAGAATCCAAGCCAGTTTTTGTGGTGGACATTAAAGTCACCAAACACATGTATTTGTGCGCTAGTGTCGAGGGACAGTGCCGTGTCTATGCTGTCAGATACTTTGTTTATTATGGAGCAGTCCTGAGTCGAGGGAGAGCGGTAGAGAAAATAATAGTAGCTAATACTGTGTTGCACGTTTAGTCTAAAGCACATAAAGGCTTGATCATCTGTTTCTAGGTTTGTTTCTCTAGTCAAGGGAAGGGTATTACGAATGTAAACTCCAAGTCCGTGCATATGTCTGTCAGAGTCCTTACGGCAGAGTGGGAGATATCCAGGCATGTTAAAGTGGTTAGAGGGAATGGAGGAGTGTAGGTTAGTCTCACTTAGTGCTAAGATATCCGGGGTATTTGTTAAGAGAAATGCTTCAACATCAGCTAAGTTAGTTCTAAGCCCACGGATATTTGTGAATGAGAGCCTCAAGGGAGGAGGCAAGTTGAATTTGTTTGTCCCTAATCCTGGTTTAAGCTTATTTTTAGATTGTACTGTCGTCATATTTTTTTTTTAAGAGTTTCGGTAAGGGGGAGCTAAACAAGAGGTTATGCGGAGCTTCAGACATGCATCACAAGTAGACCATCAGCTGACCTTTCTCCAATTAGGATTGTGGCCTCAGGAAAGCCCACCGGGGATGAGTGCAGGGTCCCTTTCCATGCGCGTCATGGCACTGCAAACAACCCGATATTATTCAACTGTTGATGGAGCAGCCGCTCTAAGCGCTACCAAAGAGTTAGGGCTCCTGTACTACCAGTCGGGAACAGCAGCCAGGAACTGTCAATCCGGTACCCTCAACCCTTTAGAAGAAGGTCAACCCAATCTAACCGCTCAGGCATATCTTATACTCAAGCACTCCCAAATGTTCAGTTATAGGGGTGGGGCATGCTGGGAATGGGGAAGAACGGCGTTCATTGCCCTAGCCAGGAAACAAGATCTACCGCTGGGTGTTTCTGTCGAATCACTGTGATAGTGTCTCTGCGCTTGACTAATAGGCAAAGAAGGAGTATGGAAGCCGGGCGATAGACAGAGCCTATCTACTCCTTAAGCAATTTAGGTTTGCAAACCGGTGAATTTGTTTGAGTCACCAGCTCTAGGAAGGTTGTCATCCAAGACTGAAGAGGCCTCTCTCCCCTTTGGTTTAGTTTCAGAGTTTTCCTTCTCCTAGACGGATGATCTGGGAAGACCTACTGGGTCCGTCAGCCCTGAGAGGGTTTTCTCCGCGCCTAGGTTCTAATCCAGGTATTTCTGCGACCCCGCGTTGTTAGTGTTACTGGGTTAGTTTGTTGGGGATTATATCTACTGATTAGTTACACTCCTCAAAGTGATTTAGGGACATGCTATTTACTTGTTAATAGATAAAGGGGGTGGGTGAAGTTCATGCAGTGTAAGCGTCTATGTTTGTAAGAGGGCTTGTTAGGGAGGAGATAATGTGATTTTAGTCGTACCCTTTTATTTTTACTTTCATCATATTTTGCTTTGGTTTTGATACCCCCAAATTCGAAGCTATCTCTTTACAACCTTTCCTTTTCATAATCCATCATACTTTAATAAATCAGAGTGCATTTTCTTTAGGCTGTTTTGGAACCCAGTCAACGACGAGTACTTTTGCTAGTATTATATAATCTTAACTATTTATTTTACAAAAATATATATTACAATACAATATACAAATTATAATTAATTTTTACAATTAATTCTAGAGAATAGACTCTTCAAAACTAACTAACCTATCTTTACTGGTGTTGAAAGAAAGGGTACCCCACCCAATTTACGGAGAGGCAGAAATATGACGGTCCAAACAAAAATGGTCGATAAAAGAAAGGGAATTAGGAGGTTGCATGTCTGTGTATTCCTCCGCATACGGCCAAATCACCATCTGGCCATGCAGTTGGAGGTGCGTAAGCAACTACCAAAACCATGTTAATTTATTTTTATTTCGGACTATTAGTCTCATCTTTATTAGTATTTTTGATCTTTTTATTAGTCTGTTTATTCACAACGTTTCGGCCAACTATTCCTCTGGCCTTCAGAGGTTAATTGGTCAAAATTTGGTGAGACGACAACAACTACGGATGGAAGTGGTGGCTGAGAATGCAGTTAGGAGATTCGAAGTTCCTATCCGTCGCGGTTACCACCTGATGAAGGCCAGAGGAATAGTTGGCCGAAACGTTGTGAATAAACAAACCAATAAAAAGATCAAAAATACAACTAATAAAGATGAGACTAATAGTCCGAAATAAAAATAAATTAACATATAATGCTCATCTCAAACATGAATTCCAATTAAGGAATAATATATATATATATACCCAAACCATGGCATTACAATATAGTGCCACAAATTATTATACAGCAAAAGTCTGAGGGCTTATTAAAGACACATCGTTCGTGCATATTTGCTCCCCTCTGGATGTCTTCAAGTCCAACACAAACAAATTCCTGATGAAGCGCCCCCTAAGTAATGACACTTTACCAATTCTCCAATACTATTGCTACACTATCTTTTTGATTACTGTACACACAATAACCCTTATCCCCGAGTGGCCATTGGGCCTTGATAAGTGGTGAACTCCATGTAAAAAAAAGTATTCTACTCCCAATCTAAAATTATATGCAATGCCATCACAAACTAAAACGAAATTAAATAACAACCTTATCAACAATCACGATAAAAGATTAATACAAAATCAATTGATAAATATTCGTGGGTTTAGAACTTACCTAGATGATGTAGACATTTTTATCTTTGTAATCATAATGAATAATCGTGCCACAATGAATGAAGGAACTTAATTAAAATGACTAATTCCTCCACACAAAAAGCCAAGTTTCTTAAACCCGTAAACGATTTTGAAATTGAACACAGTATAGATAGTAGTTTTTATACACTGCCTGGAAATTTGTACAAAATGAACATGGGCGGAGAGTAATGGTTATCAAGAGATAAAAAGACAAGAAAATGCGATAAATCAAGACCAATAAAAGTTTTAAAACTATTAGATGTTAAATTACTATTAAAAAAGAGGGTGTGATTAATGTTTTTACCCCCCCCCTCAAAAATTATTAATAAAATATGAAATCCACAATAAAATGTCTATTATAAAAAGGGATGATTAATGTTTTTTTAAAACGAGACAAAAATAAAAATAAAAATAATAAAAATAAAATAATTACATTATTGTTCTTAAAACAAAATTTCAATAGGAAACGATCCTCTCTTAATCTAATTACTTAGCTAGCAAACACAATATGGTATGCACGTTGCTAGTTTGGCAAAAGGTCAGAAAAAGTGAGGACGATTGCAATAAAAAGAAAATAACGGAGCTGTAAAGTTCCCCAAATTTTCCTGCCTTGTTCCAGATGTTCCATAATCACAAGGAGATACGCAGAGCCCGACTGATGCAGATATATGTTAAATTCAGGCCCGTTGACTTTGTAGGTTGGCAAGCTGCGGATGTGATCCGATTTTTTATGTCAACCGAGTGCACAAAAGCAAAGGCCAAACATGCTTGCTGATGTCAGGATGTGCGAACCAATGACAATATTTCAGTTTTTTTTTAAATATATGCATGCTTCTCTTTTTTCATTTTTTCTTGCTTTCTTGTTTTCCCCTCACTTCATTTCTCTCTGTATTAATGAGAGAAGTGTACTTGCATTAAACCGTTAGCCGTGCATGCCGTCGGGAACAAACTTATAGTAGTTTTTGGTCGTGATTACAGAGAGAAACAGACGAGTCGAGGACGAGTCTTGAATTTAACATAAACCTTTTAATGGTTCACTAAAATAAGTATTTTTCATATAATAACGAGTAAGTGCTATCTGGAATTTTAGGACTACTGCGATCGTAAAAGTGATATTCTCCCGAAGATTAAAGGTCTAATTCTCTAATGTGAGCCCCCTCAAAATACGATCTCGAATTACATAAGACCTCTACTCGGTCATGCGTTTAAAAATTTTTTTTTTTACATGGGCATCACCCCTTATCAAGGTCAAGAGGCCACTCGAGAATAATGGTTAAAGAGTCTACAGTAGAAACTGGGCAATATAGTAACCGTTAGTAATGGAAATTCGGTAAATTTGTTAACTTATATTGAACGGCTCATCAGGAACTTTACGTTAGACTTGAAGACAACCATATTGTAGTCAGCTGGAAAGCAGAAAAACTGAAGACAATTCCATAGGCGGGCAGTTCTAAGAAAGAAGTTTTGTTCATGGAATCTACGTTTAGGTTTAGGCACAGATAAAGAGTGGGGGAAATTAGTGATAATGTTTTCTGCTAGACGAATGTTTCTTGTGAAAGATTGGCCAGGGGGACCATAGAATGGAGCTCAGCCGAGCACTTGCCTTGAAAATAACGATAAAGTAGAGACAAACTCGCAACATCTCTTTTGTGAGAAAGAGATTGCAGGGAACAGAAAAGGTCCACGGAACGAGAGCAAGCAACCTCTGTGAAGTGAATAAAAGAGTGCGTTCGAAATTCTGTTTTAATCCCCGAGTTAGACAGAAACATTACCGAGTTCGACAAGAAATACATGAAGAAGGTAGGAGGTTACATCGACCGGAACGTTGTAAAACTGGCAAAAATGAGAAAAGTAGTCCGAAGAATCCTAATAATATGAATCACCAATCCTCATGTCAAAGTTACAGAAATGTACAAATTTATACAAAGTTTATACAAGCGTTCAAGTTTCATTATAACTTTCTCTGTACTCAACGCCGATAAGCCCCTGCACGAAATGACATCAAGAAGACCCGGAGGCAAAACAAGACCCACAGCAGACGTCAAATCAACTTTATTAAACTGTGGATCATTTTATGTGCATACCGTTTAGTCCACCAGGTATTTGATTGCCATGCCAGACAGTAACGACAGTTCCTCACAACAAACCAAGTAAATCTGCTCGCCAAACGATCTTATTACGCATAAAGTTAAACGAACTTACACTCTTCAATCTAATATATAAAATGCTATATATCTCTCTGTCTGCATATATTCGAGCTCTATATCTCCTAAAACAGTTTTTCAGTAAACTGTTTTATAGGTCTTTAGCCGATTAAAATAGTTTTTAGTGATTAAAAAGGGAGTCAAAATTGAAAATAGCGTTAAACAGTTTGTATATTCATCTATATTAAATCAGTTCATATACGTGACATGTTAGTACAGTGGCAACGTCATCAGCTTTGAATGCTACAGTTTTGCGTTTGGTTTCGATTCTGGCTGATGGCATCCAAATATTTTTTTTAAATTTTTTAAATCAGAAATCTATAATAATACATACATAATCCGGGAAAATTAAAATATCATATTTAATCCTATTTTACGACCGGGCAAAGCCAGGCTCCTCCCCGCTAGCTAGTCGTCTCTAACTGCTTTACCATAAAAGATTACCCCCTTCTTTTACATGCAAATACTTGAATATATTCCTAGCATCCTTCCATTTACTAGAAAACAAAATCTAAAATTCGATTGGCAGGATTTCATGTATTTTACTTTAGTCTTTGAAAACTACGTTAGTCCTATGTATAAAACTCAGCTGGAAAGCTAGCAAATGGAACACACTTCCATAGTAGGGAAACAGAAGAGAGTTCCACGGGCGTGCAAATCTAAGAAAGAACCTTTGTTCATGGAATCTATGTTTAGGTTTAGGAACAGATTAAATGTGGGGGAAATTATTGATAGAGTTTTCTGCTAAACGGATGTTTCTTGTGAAAGTTTGGAGTTGATTGAAAGGTACGACGATAAGACAACTGATGGCGCAAAGGTATTGATGTACATGCTCTTACTTGGAAGTATTATAGTAATCCCCACCTTTCATAATTGTCTACATCCATTTGTGTAGGGAACATGCTTTCCGCCGGTTTGTCTGCCTTAAGTAAAGATATATTAATATTAGCACCAGTGAATTAACCCCAGCAAAGAAAGCATGCGGAGAGTCGCAAAAGATAAGAACTTGTGATTTCTTTGAAAATTTATACGAGCGTAGTAAATAAAGAACACTCAGTAATTCCTCCACTACCTAACAAGTAGTACGTCTCTTTTGCACGACAACTGACAAGATTGAACGGCGTTTTACTATAACCTCACGCCCAATTTTCCCTATGCCAACTGAAACCACATTTGATGATATGAAAATTACTATTTCTCATGTCAGCGATATCATAAAAAATATTACACACTTCTAAGGACTGTCGGCCTGATCCCATCTCTACTATACTAATCAAGAAATGCTCAGCTGAGCTAGCTCCCATACTTTCCAAGCTCTACAAAGCTGTAAGATGGCCTCTGCAGTACCAGTATACTAGAATTCGGGCAAAAGGACTGACCCTCTCAATTATCGTCATATCCGTGTCCTCCCGCTATTCTCTATCTTTCAATTATTAATATAGTCAAGAACAAGCCCATCAATCCGCAAAAAGTAATCTTCTCTCTGACAAACAGTATGGATTTAAGCAATGTTGTTCTAGTGTAGATATTTTGACGAACATCTCTGAACGCATATACCATGCACCGCATAAAGCATGAAGAGCCAGGATTGTAGCACTTGGCATATTCAAGGCCTTTAACAAAGTCTTGTAGGAAGAACTGTTATCAAAAATTAAATTGTACATCATAACTGGACTAATACTAAATACAATTAGATTCTTCTCAGACAATCGGACCATTACGGTTGTCATTGATGGACGTACAGCATGACATAAATGCAGGAGTGCTTCAGAG
Source organism: Euprymna scolopes (assembly GCF_053919585.1). Lineage (NCBI taxonomy): Eukaryota > Metazoa > Mollusca > Cephalopoda > Sepiida > Sepiolidae > Euprymna > Euprymna scolopes. The sequence goes on along the minus strand of NC_136503.1, from coordinate 96,269,717 downwards.
GTCGACCTTTCGGCAACTGTTAATCCTGATATTCATTAACGATGTCTATGATAGTATTGTGTCCGGGATGGGTATATTTGTTTATGATACAACACTCTACAGCACACACGGGAATAGAACTAGCTTCTGCACTTTCTAAATTCTAAAAAGATGTTTTGCTGAATCTTGCTTCTCTAATAGCTAAAAATAAAACTGCCTCTGTGTATATTAAAATTCTGGTGAAATAACTGACCCGCTCAATTATAGCCCTATCCGTGTCCCTACCTTTTCACTAAAATCTTTTAAGCCGTTTATCAGTCAAGCACGAGTCAACCACATCGCAAAAGCTAATATTTTCTCTGGCCGACACTATACCGTTAAGCAATACTGGTCTACTGTAAATATTTTAGATGTAGTCATTTGACAAAGTTTAGCATAAAGGGATCATAATATTATATATTCGCTGCGCCCTGTCATTCAAAATAGCCTTTCAGTTTATATAATTCTTAAATCTACGTTTGTCAGTGATCTACGATATGTCTACACAGTGACACCGAGTAAAACACGGCACAGCTGATCTATCAAATAATATGTTGGTTTTGTGTCACACTGACAGACAATTTTGGATTAAAAATCAAAACTGTTGTTTATATACCGCTGAAGGCGCGTTTGGTTGCTGTGAATGTGGGCGTTGAAGGAAAATGCGTCAGTTGGGTTTCTTTCGATGACTGCCTACCTTGCTTTCTGTTTGTAAAGATGTATATGAATATAATTTACCCATATAATATTACAGGTTTCTGATTGTTTATCGTCTCGAATTCTTTGACCGATATATTTTCGCATATTTCTGGTAAAATTATGCATTCCAATAAACAATGTGCGCAACCCCTCGAATGCCTCTCTTGGATAAATGATGAATATAACTAGATCCTGCAAAGGGCGTATATCCAAACGGCATAATATAAATACAGGAGTGCTTTAGTGGTCGATCCTTGAATAATTATTCCTGATTTTCATAAAAAAAAACCCGCTTGAAAACATTACGTCTGAAATGGATAAATTTGCTGATGGCACAATGCTTTATGATAGACATGATGGAGAAACTTATTTAGACAATTGTCGAATACACAGAAAACAGATATCAGTAAAGCCGTAAATAGATGATAGTATTTAATGCTACTCAGACTAAACTGTTTTTCTTTTACAATTACAAGAAATCTTTTCAACTAATGATGGCTTCGAATGATAAAAGCATTATTGGTAGTTCATCATTCAAACTTGTTAAAATGTTTTTATTAATAATGAGGCTATGACCCAGATTATTTCGACGATCTTTTTTATACCTACGGTTAGAACAATCAACCAATGAAAAGCCTCCAACCTCATAATAAAAATATCGAATTTTAGATTCAATTCAGTTCGCTGTCAACCTGCGTCTTGAAATGACTGTATCGAGACTAAATTGATCCTTCGGCACCATCCTTGTTATTAAGAATTACTAAATACTCGAGATAGTGACTACATTGATTCTTCGCCGCCATCTTTGTTAGTAAAAATTACTCACACCCGAGATCGTGACTACATTGATTCTTCGCCGCCATTTTTTGTTATTAAGAATTACTCAAAACTCGAGATCGTTGAGGTTTAGACACAGATAAAGAGCGGGGGAAATTAGTGATAGTGTTTTCAGCTATACGAATGTTTCTTGTGAAAGTTTGGCGAGGGAGGACAATAGTTTGACGCTCAGTCGAGCACTTGCCATGAAAATAATGATAAAGCATAGGACAAACTCGCAACATTTCTTCTGTAAGATAGAGGTTGCAGGGAAGAGAAAAGGACACCTCAAAATAGGTTACGAATCTATATTGAACTCTATCAAAGCAGCTCTTGCCTATATGTGGCAACAGTACTCGATCCTTGGATGTACCTCGCTCTTATATAGATAGAGAATTGCATCAGCAGGTAGATATCTACAGAATCGATAGAAGGATTCCACAATTTTTCCAGCAGCCTTGGCAACAGATTTGATGTATGTGTTCCATTTAAGACCAGGAGTAAAGGTCAAGCCCAGAATCTTTTCAAAACATGAGGCCTCCCCAAGACGAGAGCCATTCATTTCAATTGATGCCAGATGAGGGTCAGAACGTGTAGGATGTAAAGATAGAAGCTTGGTTTTAGATGCATTAAAAGTAACCAGCCACCTCTTTCTCCATTGTAGCAAGATCAGAGGAGAGAGAATTGGAGAGAACTTGGTCGTTTACAGTCTTAGATGTGGATCAGGAAAAGAGTTGGGCTCGGGACGGACCCCAGAAGGACTCCAGCATTAATACTGTGAGCTTCTGATTTTTGTTCATCAACTACTACGTTTATGAACCTATCAGAGCAAAATGATTTAATAATTGAGAAGGCATTTCAAGCTATACCATGGCTGGAGATTTTGTGACATAAACCTTTATGCCATACTCTATCAAAGGCCTATGATATGTCAAGAGCAATTGCCCTAGAAAGGTTGCCTCCTTCGATAGATTCGCTAATCCTATGAGATATAACTGTAAGTAAATCTGCTGTAGATCTAGCAGAATGGAAACCATATTGTGTTTCACTAAGAAGGTTATTTCTGATAAGATGGTTAATTACTTCTCTATTTAACACATATTCAAGCAACTTACTAATGACGCACAGGAGACTTATTGGCCTGTACTGAGAGATTGATGAGCGATCACATAAATTCCTAAATTCTGGGCAAACTGATAAGATTTTCCTTAAGACAACGTTTAAAAAGTTTTGTAAGTATGGACGCTGGTTCCGGTTCTTTTTAAGTTTATCTTTACGTCCCAAACAACGAGTCAGTAACAAAATTGAGAACATGGTCTTTACTGCATTTTATCAATTAAATTAGTATATATATATATATATATATATATATATATATATATATATATGATGAGTATACATATATATATATGATGAGTGCAACGTCTTGACAGACGAGTGCCACTCCCTCAAGTAAACATGACACTGAAGACGGTCACTGGTATACATCCATATATATACATGCACGCATACAGACATATATACACATAATACCCACACATACATACATATAAGCCACATATATGCATGCATACACAATACATAATACACATACATACACATGCATATATATGCATAAACATACACTAGACAGTCATTGGCATAATATATACATATATATGTATATATATATATATATATACGCAAATATACATATATACACATGCACACCTACACATCTGTAAACATACATGTATATATTCATATATACATATATATAGACAATTCATAATACACATACATACATATACATACGCACATGTATACATACACATATACATACACATAATATACACATACGTACACATATGCATATATACATACACTTTCCTACATATACATACACATACATAAATATGCACTCATACACATACACACATACATCTACATATACATATGACTACATAGACATACACATATACATACATATACATGCATAAACACATGCATATACACACATACACACATGCATATATACACATAATACAAACAATATATATATACGTATATATACACACAAACATATATACACGCATACATATATACATAAATATACACATAGATGTACACACATATACATACACATGTAAATAAACATACATACACCTGTACATACATATATACATGGATACATATAATGATAGCAGATCAATTATTACATACTTCCAGCATTTCAGGCCTACGCGCGGCACAAATTTTCCATCGCCACAGGACCATTTTTATAGACTAATGCCTGAGAGAGTATGTATACAACGATGATAGTACAGAGTACGACAGCTAAATCTCTCTCTCGGTTCAAAATGTTGACATCCAGCAACAAGCAAGAGCAAGATAGCCAGCAACAAGTTAAACTGCATAGCAGCTTAATGCGGGTACTGGTCTACCACTTTATTCTGTTTTTTTAAATCAGAGATTTGCTTCTCTAGATATTTTGCTTTCACCACGGCTTACGGGAGCTCCCGTCATCCATCATACACATGTAAATAAACACATCTCAAAAAATGAATTCCAATTAAGGAATAATATATATACCAATCGATACTATAATCGACTATAAAAGATCAGATAATAAATAAACGTGAATTTATAAGATCAAAGAATCCAACCTTGATCGCCCCTTCAGGGCCCGTGGCGCTGTTGATAGAGACGTTGAATCTTTACGGTTCCAGATGAATATCGTCTAAAGTTAGCGGTTTACATCTTACCAAAAGCCGAGCAGAGGCTTACTTGGCTCAAAACGCGGTAAGACGACAACAACTACGGATGGCAGTGATTGCTGAGAATGCAGTTAGGAGATTCGAAGTTCCTATCCGTCGCGGTTACCACCTAACGAAGGCCAGAGGAATAGTTGGCCGAAACGTTGTGAAAAACAACAACCAATAAAGATGAAAACAAAAACTAATAAAGATGAGAATAATAGTCCGAAATAAAAATACATTAATTAATATATATTATGCTCATCCTAAAAATGAATTCAAATTAAGGAATAATATATATGTTAAAAACACTTTCAAAGAGAGTTAAAAACATATTTATTTGAAAAGGAAAAATTAAATAAGTGGATAGTCCTTAATCCGCGGAGTTTCAGAGAAATACTTTCATTCTCATCATTTTTTTATAAGCTCTATCTCTTATTTGGTTTTATCGAGCTTTTACATCTGGTTGAGATTACTTTATAAATATTAATTCTTTAATATTTATAATATACTTTAGTTTTACCATCTTGGATCATTTTGGTAAATTTAATTGTAATTTTTATTTTATATATATATATATATACATATATATATATATATATATAGAGAGAGAGAGAGAGAGAAAGAAAGAGATGTGAGAGAGAGTATTGTAGAGTGTATATATATATATATATATATATATATATATATATATATATATATATATATATGTAACGTGTTTTTTGTGGTTTGTTAGTTTTATCGGATTCTAGAAAAATAATTAATCAAGTTTCGTGCCGTTACCTGAGGGAACATTTCTCGTAAAAGCAGGTGTGGATTGTCCATATCGAGGAGCTCTTATTCGGACCGCGAATACAATGTAAAATTTAAGATTTAGTCAGAGTTTCCTTGTAGAGAAATGTATCCCAATGACAGGTTGTCTTCACAAACCCCTGTACAGATAAATATCAGAAACTATAGGACAGTCTCTCGCAAGCATTAGAAAATATCTTGCTGATATGTATATTACAGAATAGTTATATATTAGAATCGTTTAAATGTAAACAAACACATTTAAGTCTTATTTATTTATTTATTTTGCGGACTGTTATAATCGTCTTCATAGTTGTTGCTTGACGATGTTTCGCTTGACTATTACTATGGCCTTCTGCAGGTGTTAAACACGATGATATAAGAATTCTTTACTGTATCCTTTGTTATTAACTTTTTTTTTGTTTTACAGAGGCATCACCACATTGTCAAGACCAAGAGGCCACTCAAGGATAAGGGTTAAAGAGTGTACAGTACAAATTGGCAATATAGTAATCATTAATAATGAAAATGATGTAAATTTGTTAACTTATATGGAACGGTTCATCAAAAACTTGTTTACGTTAGACTTGAAGACAACCATATTGTAGTCAGCCAGAAAGCAGGCAAACGGAAGACAATTCCACAGCCGTGCAGTTCTAAGAAAGAAACTTTGTTCATGGAATCTACGTTTAGGTTTAGGAACAGATAAAGAGTGGGGGAAATTATTGATAGTGTTTTCAACTAGACGAGTGTAGTCATTGTCTCAAAAGAGACCCAGTATTCCATATTTTCTCAAAAGAGACCCAGTATTCCATATACCATCCCGAAGGCCAGTATTCCATATACCTTCCCGAAGGCCAGTATTCTTATACCACTACCGACGCCAGAGGAATAGTTGGTAATAATGCATAGTTTGATCCAGACGTAACTCATAGTTTGATCCAGACTCTGATCAGATTTGCACGGACAATGACGTCATTCGCCTGGGTTTGATTGTGATCTGATCTAAGACGTCGCTCAGCCAATCAATGCGTTACAAAGTAACAGACAAACTTTCCGAAGAAAAAATTTGAAAGTCATTAATTCACTGAACTGCACAAACTTGAAACAGCCTTTTTTTTCTGCAAACTGAAAGCGAAAACAAAAACAAAACAAAAATATATATATATATATACTGCCAGCCGCTCTGTTCGTGCCAGTGGAGTGGGAGAAGAAGCGTGGCACCATTTAACGGTGAACCGCAGTCTTCATTTCGTCGACCCTGACACCAAGGCGGCCACTAATAATGTTAAGCTGATTTGGAAGAAAGCTAAACAGCGTTTAAAAAAAAAAAAGAATGCGGAACAGACGAGTGCTTCTCGACAGTTACCTTGTGGAGTTTATGTGGAGACAGAAATTTGATTATGATACTTTTGTCTCCATCTCAAACCATATTTCGGCAAGTTATCCGGTTGGTAAAGTTCCATTCACATCCGCCGTCTCTTCGCGCCCCCACCTTTCCATCTTCTCATGCAACTGCAGAAAAGTCTATCAAAACCTAACGGTGAAGAATAAAAAACAAACAGTTATGCAGGCCCACCCTAAAAAAATATCTGTCTGTGTGTTTGTGTGACGCGGTTTATCTCAGCCTACAGGCAATCCACCGAAGCACGTAATGAAGCTTATGTCCCAGCGGATGTTTTAGTGATATTTATGCGAGTGGCATGCAATAAGTAATGCTTCTGCTCCACTACAAGTTATCTGAGCTAGCTGAAATTTTTCATGTGCAATGATTTATATCTCTACGGATTATGGGGCAAATAACAGCTCTGAACTAATTGTGGTTTCTGTTTTACAGGTGTATGAACTGAATCAGGTGTGAAATGGAGTCTGTTAAATGTCGAGCAGTGATCCGGTTTTTGTATTTGAAAGGATGCACACAACATGAGACTTTTGATGAAATGAAAGAAACTTATGGTAATAATATCCCATCATATTACCTTGTAAAACGCTGGCATCGTGAAGTCAAACATGGCTGGAAGTCGTGGAAACAGCTCCCAGACTTGGTTGCTCCCCTTCTGCCATTGATGGGGCATCTGCCCTTTAAGCGAGGCTGTCATTTTGGAAGATTGGCGCATTACTATTCGCCAAATAGCCCAAGATGTCAAGATTAGTACAGGGTCTGTGGAAACTATCATTCATGACCATTTGGATATGCATAAGGTGTCTGCCAGATGGATTCCCAGGTTACTGACACTATTTCAGAAGCGAGAACGCGTCGAGTGCTCGAGGATCAATTTGGAGATGTGCCAAGAAGATGAGTCCAAGTTTTTCAAAAGACTGACTACGCAGGATGAAACCGAGGTCTATCACTCTGATCCAGAGATCAAAACCCAGTCAATGCAGTGGAAGCACTTTGACTGACCACCTCAAAAGAAGGCAAGGGTGCAACCCTTCGCTGGCAAGGTCATGTTCACAGTCTTCTGGGACCTGGCAAAGGGTACCAAAATTACTAGAGCCTACTATGCTTCATTTTTGAGGAAATTAAGGGGAAGCTATCAAAATCAAGAGGCGGGGCAAGATAAGCAAAGGTACCCTCCTCCTGCAGGACAACGCTCCGGTCCACAACTCGCATGTCGCCATATCTGAAACACGGACGTGTTTTTATGAAATCTCCCACCCTCCCTACTCTACTGACCTTGCACCCTCTGAATTTCACCTCTTCCCAGCCATGAAGTTGTTTTTTAAAGGAAAGCGTTTTCCAGATAATGCAGCCTTGATTTCTGAAGTCACGTCGTCGTTGGAGGACCAACCTGAGGTGTTCTACAAAAACGGTCTCCAACGCTGCATCAAACGATGGGAGAAGTGCATAACTCTGGGTGGTTGCTATGTAGAGAAAGGCTAATAACTGTGCCAAGTTTCGTTGCTCTACTGCTATGGAAAGTGGGTCAGGGAGATTACTCATTGCACGCCCCTCGTATCCATGTTTTGTGTATGGAAATGCAGAAATGCAAAAAAATACAAAAATGGAAAAAATAACGATTTACTAAACAACGTTTCATTTACTGGATATTTTTCCGGTATTCACCGGAAGTTATTATCTCCCTTAGTAAGTTCGATTTACTGTCTTTGTGTGTTTGTGTGTGTTTAACGCGGTTTATCTCAGCCTACAGGCAACCCACCTAAGCAAGTAAGGTTCCGAAATGAAGCTTATGACCCAGCGGATGTGTTAATGATATTTATATATCCAATGCAAAATATACCGATTTACTAAACAACGTTTTCTTTACTGGATATCTGTCCGGTACAAGGATACAAGTTTGCCTAGCTGGGCAAACTTGGGTATATAAAAAATTATAAAATGTTAAATATAAATACATAAAAAAACAAAACAGAAATGTTTCTTTATAAACCTTTCTGCTTAAAAAAATGAGTTTGTTTCCCAAAAAAAAAAAAAATATTATGAAAACTACAAAAAACTTTTCCTTAACTGACAAACTTTTTTGAAAAAAAAAATTAATTAAAATGTTCTATTTTTAACTTATTTTTTGACACACACACGAAATTTTAAATACATTTTTAAATAATTTTTTTTCACGTAAAACATTTATTTATTAAAAAAATAAAACAAATTGTTACGGTAATTTTTTTTTTAATTTTTAATTTTCATTTATTTTCTATTTATTTATTATATATTTATTTATTTATTTTATTTTCCTTTTTTATTTTCCTCTTAGTGTCGTTTAACAACTCTTGCTGATATTTTTTCGTGATAACCTGTACATTTCAGTTGACCTATATTATTCTGCCCTATATATATATTCGCGCCTTTAACATTTCCTGTCTGGGTAATTTTGACTTTTGTTTCCCTTTGTTTTATATTTTATATTAAACTTTATCATTTTTTTCTCTCTCCTTTCTCTTTCCAGATCTTTTTTATTTATAGTTATGTCTCGAAAGTAGAGTGAAAAGCACATCTTATTTTTCTTTTATTAATATTATTTTTTTCCTTTACACATTTTTGTGAATTATTCCATGGATTTCTGACTTTGGATTATTATGGACCATCTTCTTCCAATTACGGGATTTCCTTGGATTTTACTTGTACATATGGAAATTCTTTTAACTTTCTTGAAGTTTTACATTTGGATTTTACCGTCACTGGATTTTTTATCTTCCACCAGACTATCCATTCATGTGTAATCACCTTTTTCTTTACCATATTCCCTCTGCTTAACTTATTTTGTTTTCAAGTAAGATCTTTAACTTATTTGTTGTTTCATCAAATACTTCCGAATGCAAAATCCGATCCCGCATTTTGTTAATTACTACCCTCTAATGAGAAGGAGAGTATTTCTTCGAAACTCCGCGGATTAAGGACTATCCATTTATCTAGTGTTTCCTTTTCAGATTAAATATGTTTTTAACTCATTTCAAAGTGTTTTAAACATATTTTAATAACTGTTTGCTCATATATATATATATATATATATGCATATATATATATATATATATATATATATATATATATGCATATATATATACATATATACATGTATATCTACATATATATATATATGTATATATGTATATATATATATATGTATATAAGTATATATATGTATATATGTGTATATATATGTATGTATATATATGTATATATATATGCATATATATACATATATATATGTATATATATATTTGTGCGTGTGTACATAAGTGTGTGTATAGGCGTGAATCGGGTAAAGGAATAAAGGGGGGAGTTGTATGTTTTAGTTCAAAGTCATATATATATATATATATATATATATATATATACGTGTGTGTGTGTGTGTGTTGGCAATATATATGGCAGTTAATCTCTACCTGTGTATTGATTACTGTTGCAGTAAATACTGAAAATTTACGCATATAATTATATTTTCACATGAGATAAAATTAAGTATATATATATATGTATATATATATATATATATATATATATATATATATATATTGGTCTTATCTCACTACTATATAAAAGGTTGAATACAATAAGCAATAGAAAATTGTCTCTATAATAATAAATACGTAATCTGCATCAAGTAAAATATTATCTTTGTGCGAATCTTACGACCGACCAAAGCGGCGGTAACTATAGGCGAGTTGAACCCGTTTTTTCCCCAAATAGAAAGCGTGAGAATATATAATTGGCAAGCACTTCTCACTCGCATGTATGCCCCCATCTATATGTAACGTGACCCACACGTTTACACACGGAACCCACACGTTGCAAACTCAGTCGCAAACCACAGGAAACAATTAATAACTCAAACTCACTTTTTCGTAAAAGTGATACTTTTCATTCATTATACCGCCGCGCGTAACTTCTTGCTATATTTGTTACGTAAGCTACACGATCATTTTTTGAACATGCACTCGAACGTAATCAACGTCTCTAATCTAATTGTCTTCTCGAATGTGCTCGTTCTGTTTATAGGTGTCTTTTTTCTTACGGCTCAATATTTGACTAGCGTCGGCCGCGCTATGTTACGAATAGATATGAGGACGTTAAGATTTGCAGTACTTTAAAGAAAAGTTTCGACGTGCCTATATGTAGCGCCTGGTATTCCCAAATGGTCACTCATCGGGTACTGACCGGGCATTACATTGCTTAACCTCCGTGATCGAACGATGACCGTTGTTTCAACGGTATTATACCGTATATTGCCGTTAGTGAGTTGAAATGATTTCATTCAAATTAATAACTCGAGATGTGGAAACCTATAAAGATGATTTATTACGTCTGAGATAACAGTTTAAATAAATGGGCACCGATATCCAATTGAGAAAAAGTTCAAAACAAAAAAGTGAAAAACGAAAATCGATGAGAAAAAAAAAGCGATGAAATTGATTTGAAGATTATTTTACACACGCGGCCCATAAACATATTCGAATCATTATGTCATACAGTCTGATATTTTCTCCCTCCCTTTATACACACTCACGTAAATACTACCACACGCACACACCCACACACGCACACACACAAAAACACACACACAAAAAACCCACACACACTCGCATTCGTCCTAACATACTCGGACATCCTCACACACACTCACATACAAACTCACATACACACTCACGTAAACACTACCACACTCACACACACACATTCGCCCTAATATACTCGGACACCCTCACACATACACCCACACTCACATACACACTCACACGCTCACTCACACTCACATACACACCCACGTACACGGTCACACGCACATTCACACGCAGATAAACACTCACACACATTCCCATATACACTCATACACACTCACATACACACTTACACACACATTCACATACGCACTTTTATACACTTTCAAACACACTCACCTGCACACTCCCATGCATACTCACAGACACTTTAATACACACACACTCACATAACACTCACACGCATAAGAACATACACACTCATACGCCCGTTCACATACACACTTCCATACACACTCACATACACTTACACGCACATTTCTATACACATAGAAAAAATAAAATTGTTTCGGAGATGAGTATACTTGCCGATGACACCACTCTCGATAACAGATATGAATGGAAAACAAATGAACACATATCTAAGAAAATGGCAGAAACACCAGATGAACACCTCCAATATCTAGTGGAATGGGGACAAAAATGGATGGTTACAGCTTCTTTCCCATTGACGAAATGTCGCATCCCTTTAATGGTGAATGCTCAGACGAAGTGCAAACACTTCCACCTCCTGGACGTAACTACCCCCGACAAACCCGACAAGCAACTAAGTCCCATCTCTTTACAGTAGAGATCCCTAGGTTCAAGAAAGACTTTTACTCCAATAGTTTCTTCACCAGAACTGCAAGTCTTTGGAACTCCTTTCCGGGATTCTGTTTTCCAACTGTACTGATATGCAGAAGTGCAAGTGTAATGTGAACAAACATCTTTCTACTCATCTCCCCTTATAATGTCCCCGCAAATTATGTCCCTGATAGTATCCACCTACTTCAAAGTGGCACTGTGCCTTGTTTCGGGTGAAAATTGAAAAAAAAAAAAAATCTTCCCCCCCACATACTTCCATACACATACACACCTACACACTTCCATACACACGCACACACCCCATACACACTCACACTTTCATACACACTCACACGCATACTAACATACACACTGACACGCACATGCCCATACACACTCACACACTCACACGCACACTCACATACACACTTGTGTTGCATAGGGTTACATATTTGGGACCCAACAAACGGGGACTCAGAACATATGAGGATGATAATGAGGGAGACATTTTATACAGACTGAGATGATTCTTGTTAACACATATAGAGGATAGGAGATACTTCACTTATGATGGAAGAGGCACAATACTTGTAAGGTTTGTACAAGAGTTCCTTACAAGATGATGATAAAAACACTTTTACCTTTTTGTTGTGAGAAATGACGACACGACACAACAGTTACAAACATAGTTGGTTTCTTTATTCTTCAATCGGCCGATCGGTGATGTCAGGAATTCAAACTTTGATTTACATGGTCTATCTTCCTCCCTTCGCTTCTAAGAGGGTCTCCTCTCCAACTGACTCTCTCTCTCTCTCTCTCTCTCATCAACTTTTTCATCAACTGACTTCTAACTTAGAACCCGTTGATTCTTATATTGAGAAATCTCCTATGTTTATGACGCCAAAAGTGTGGTTTCCAAACGTGGCTAATTTTGACGTGGCTTCATATATGTTTGTCCAAACACACTTTTGGCAAACAAAAGACTCCTCATTGATTGAGATTGTCGGACTGACTTCCTCATGTTGGTTGTTATAGACACAACGTTTCGGCCGTTTTGCCCTCCGGTCTTCATCAGGTGTTTTGTATCGAACTGGGAAACCGTTTGTTAGGAGTCTCGAACCCAACCCTTTATCGAACTGGGGAACCGTTTGTTAGGAGTATCGAACCCAACCCTTTATTATTATTACGGGGGTACCGTGTTCGGACTCCAGCTAGGCTTTGGGACATAGTTGCTGATTCTCTGTTTTGAATGTTACTTTTCACTGCCTTCATTCAAGATTGAACTCAGCACCTTTGGGTAACTGTAAACTTTGATACAACGTCTAGGACCACTTGGACATATGTCACTAGGACTCAAACGGTTCCCCAGTTCGATACAAAACACCTGATGAAGGCCGGAGGGCGAAACGGCCGAAACGGCCGAAACGTTGTGTCTATAACAACGAAGATAAGGAAGTCAGTCCGACAATCTTAATTAATGAAAACACCTCATCTCAAAAATACAGACAAAATTCTAATTTTAACCTATTTTTAAACAATATATTTTAACACAAATTGTGCATCCACTTAACTGACATATTTAATATCAACATTTCTTAAAGAATGGACAATCGTCTCTTTTTCCGACATAAACAATATTAAACTATTTCTAATAGAGTTAACAATGGACTAAATTTCTAACATTCCGCTTTCCATTATTTTTAACACTTGCCTACAGGGTTCGATTATAACCTTATCCTTATATCATTTTCACTTATTTAGTATGACTTCTTACTTATATGAGAGGGAGACACCCCTTTCATGTAACACTTGCACACACCCTCACACAGACACTTCCATACACATTCACACACACTCACATACACACTCCCATACACACTCACACACACTTTTATACACACTGACATACAAAGTCGCATACAACCATACACTCTTATACACACACTGTTGAATAAATTTTAATACATATTAAGTACAATTCTGTACAGGAATTCTTTAAGATGAAGTAACATACGAATAATTGGCTCTAGAAGTAAACCCGTTTTATTTCTTGACCTGATTTATGGCGGTTGCCGTTTGTACAATCCAGATGACCTGTCAACCAAGCCTCTTAATCTTTCCCGGTCTTTACACGTTTGACCGTTTCGCCCAGCTCCACTCTGTCCAGTGTGTGGTACTGTCTTCCTGTCTCTTCTGTTTGTTTCCTCTCTTCCTTTCTCCTTTGACTGTTCCCCGGTGCACTGTCTTGGCAAACCTCTCTCCTCTTGTTACGTGGCCGAACTATTTGAATTTCCGTATTTTTTAAAGATTTATATATTTACCTTTTTTCGAATCTCCAATTAAATAAAATAATCTTTACAAAATACTTTTCAAGGATGTGATATAGGTAAAATACTTCTGCTTGTTTTCTTTTTCTTATACGGGAAATGGTTTCCATAATGTTTTATTGTTAAAGTGTTTTTTATTCAATAAATCTGAAGAAAGGCTGTTCTTGTGAAAATTTTCAAATGACATAATGTTTGGATTTGCCCGATTAGTCTTGAAACAATTGTAACTAACGATAAAATACACTAGTTGTTGCTATCAACCCATTCTTTGAAGTCTTGGGTTTTGTTAAAACAATATATGAATGCTCAATTATGAAATATGATAATTTTGTAGCTTACTGTTTAAGTCATATCTTTTTGGCTTAAAACTTTTTTTTTATATAAACAATTACTGAATTTTCAATTATATAAACTCAGTAAAATTCGGGAACGCTACAAATAAGACTATATATATATATATATGTATATATATATATATATATATATATATATATACGATTCGGAATAATGAAATACAATAAATCTACTGGTGTGCAAATTAAAATTTTAATTGACAAATTGATTGAAAAATTGAACTGAATTTATATATGAAAATAACTTTTACCGGATTAATATAATCAAAGATTTGTCGATATCCAATCAAATTAAAGAAAAACTGTGGAAATATGTATATATTGGATTGTTATCAGTGTCCTTGGATTTATTACAATACGTGTTGGATCTTTTTACCTGCCGAATACCAAGAATTTCGATTACAGGATTTAGCATACATTTTCGATTTGAAGTTCAGTATCCTTTTTTGCTGCATCAATATCCAATTTTCCTTATTCTATGGAGCTAAAATGATTTAAAAATTTTAAAAACATTTAATCAAATTTTCTATGTTTATTACTTTTAGCAAATTAGGTGCAAACCTTTTATAACATTTGCTAATATTTTTCCTCCGAGGAGATGTATAAACATCGAAAACTCATGGGTTAAGGAAATAAATTTTACAATACTGTATTCTTTGTTTTGCATACAATAAAACTTCTATATTTGAAATTTTACTTTTTCAAATCACACATTTTAAATTCCTGAATTATGATATACATATATATATATATATATATATATATATATATATATATATATATATATATATATATATATACATATGTATATATATATATATATATATATAATCTGCAGTTAATTGCAAATAACGATTTATCGGGACAATCTGACATAGTAGCGAATGCCCGTGCGATCGCAACATAGAAACGAAAAAAAATAGCCAAGTAGGCAGAACCCCTAAGAAAAATAAAGATCTACCAAAAACTAAATGCAAAAATAATGAAATGAAAGTTTTCCTCATTGTTATGCCCCCCCCAATGTTCTTTGTCATATTTTGGGGTTCGTTTTTTTATGAAATGATTAGGTGAAAGTACAGAGTGGTATCATAAAAATTAATTAAATTTATCGTTATTTTATGTTTTAAATGTAATCCCCCCACCCAAAAAACAAAAAAAGGCAGATTTTATTTGTCATGTTTTATCCCCTCCTCAATCGTTAAACTTTAAAATATGCTAGAGGTGACATGCCTCGTTGAATGCTTGGTGGTCAAAAAGTGGGTGCTCATTTTACGTTAAATTAATATGAAAAAGTAATCCCCTACACTAAAATGTTAATTTTCTTTCTTTTACCAAATTTCTTTCATATTATTTATAAAGGCTATTTAAACGTAGTAGCCAAAATAAGTAGATCGTTATAGTTTCTTCAGTTTTCGTAAGCCATTTTTCTATCCACGCAGAATTATTTTTTCAAGCTAGAAATTTATGGAGATTACCAAATTATTTTATTAGGTGATAGTATTTATTTATTTTTTTGTTTATGTTCCGAAGGGGCAAGTAACTCTAAGACAAAGATTATTTAAAAAAAAAAATCACTGTTGGAATAATAATTCCAAATAAATTTAATTAAATATGTTATCAATATAATTGTTGTTTAAACTTTAGTAAATAACGATTTTAAAGAGAACA
Organism: Euprymna scolopes; assembly: GCF_053919585.1. Taxonomy (NCBI): domain Eukaryota; kingdom Metazoa; phylum Mollusca; class Cephalopoda; order Sepiida; family Sepiolidae; genus Euprymna; species Euprymna scolopes. The sequence goes on along the minus strand of NC_136503.1, from coordinate 96,253,508 downwards.
CTAATTACAATTCTCTAGCTAGAAACATTAACTAAGATACCGCTATTTAATAAAATCGATTTTTCTTAATGTAATGAGATTATCTCTTTTTATTGCACTATATATATATATATATATATATATATATATATATATATATATATATATATAAATGAGAGGGTACAGTAAGGAACCTTTTGTAAATATTCATCAAATTGTGATCAAACAAACAAACAGACAGGAATACGAATTTATATATAGATATATATTTTTTTCAATACGATTTTTATTTAACCCATAATTGTGACCCTGGCAGATACTACCACTCCAAGTCAGAGTCGACTGAGGAGCAATGGCAATTAAGCGGTTGCTCCACCCATCCCAAAGCCCGCACGCTGGGGCCTCACCATCGGATATAGTTTAAGATCATATCCAGGACCGACGTTTCAGAGGTACTTCTTATGCATATAATATAGAGAAAACTTGTTAGGCGCAGGACAGAGTCTATATTTCATCATAATTGCTCTGACTCTCATTACGCAGGAAAGATCGCTGGAAAAATTGACATCCCACTAACGATACAATTCTGTATTTGTGTAAGAGCCAGGTACGCCTTCAAATAGAGTACTGTTTCTACAAGTATTGTACTTTAAAAAATAACGCATCACATCTCGAGTTAAAAGTTCATTTCTCGTCTGTTATGTAGTTTATAACACCCTGCCGAATCGACACGAGCTAAATAGTCATTCGCCGCTATAGTTTACACGTTTATCTTACACCTGCATGTGTTTTTGTTACGTTATCGAACTTGGTGCATCGCTGTCGGCGTAGATGTTCGTCGTTACTTTCAGTCCACGTTTGTTCTCTTTTTTTTTTGATCCAGTTTTTTTTTCTTTTCTTTTCTTCATCTCCTTCGCGGTTATGCATATATGGCATGGGCTGCTGCTGCTGCTGCTGCTGCTATAATATGAAAGAAGTGAACTTTGACTTCTCAGAACACACACCTGTGAAATGAAAGAAAAAAAATTATGCATGCACATATTATTATTCTACCACTCCAGCAGAAATCTCACTGCCGATGTAATTCTCTATCTGTATAAGAGACAGGTACGCCCTAAAATAGAATACTGTTGCCATATATGGGTAGGAAATGCTCAGCGCGCCCTATAGTCTTGATAGATTTCAAAACCGACTTCGAAACCTAGTAGGTAATGATTTTTTTTCTCTTTTCTACAGCCTTTTTCCCACAGATGAGATATCCCCAGACCTTTCTCTGCACTCTAATTATTTTCACAGCAAGTGCTCGACTGATCTCTAATCTATGGGTTCCCCTTAACAATCATCCACAAAAACACTCGACTAGCTACAACCACTATAAATGATTTTCCACATTCTCTATCTGTGCCTTAATGTATATGAAAATTCTATGAACAAAGTTTATTCCCTTATGACCCTACCATTATCACTGTCATGAGCTGAATGGTGAAATTAGTCAGATTTTTAATGAATTATGCAAATTAAAATAATAAGTTAATTTATTATTAAAATAATCAATTTTAAAATTACTGTATCATTTGAATTCCATTGAAAGATTTGTTAAAATCAGTGAAGAAAGAAGATAAATGCTATAAAATGCAGAAGCGTTAATAAAAACCCAACACACTTGACCTGTCAATCTTTTGCTAATAGCAAAACAATAGTAAGAAATAAACCAAAATCAATTAGCTTTTAATAAAATGAAAACTACACAAAAGTGTCGAATATTAACACGTGCGCTGGGTCAACATGAGCAGAGCTTCGAGTGAAAAGTTTGACACAAGACCTTGGAAGTTGTGAAAGAAATTGAAGCCCATGTCATTAATCACGATACTAGCCATTGACTGCTCCAGCATGACCAATCATATACGTGTCCGAGGGAGAGGCGTTGTCTCTTGCCTCCTTTTTGGTCATGACGTGTAACCATTGGTCAATAGTTTTGATTTGCTAACCAAATTCAAATTCCTAATGAATCGCCCCCACCTCATCAAATCTCCCCACTAACGTACTGTACTTGCAATAACCCTTATCCCTAAGTGGCTTCCGGGCCTTGATAAGTGGTGACCACCGTGTAAAAAAAGCGCATTTGGCAATTTAGAAATCGAGTTGGTTCGTTTTCCGTTGACCGAGGACCAAGTTCCTTGCTGACAGCTCTGCCGCTGCAGGAGCTACTATTTTTGACTATCAAATACTGTCAACCGTCAACCATGTTCTTTCCGTATCTTAAGTATTCAACTTTATTTTAACCAATTTTTTCCACATATTATTATAACACTAACGCGTAATCTTGCTATTGCTGTTGATCGGCTATTTTCCACTTTTATTTTGGAGTTGCTAAACCCGTTTGGTAACCACAACTACAAGCATTGCACATTCTTTTGGCCGAAACACCCCAAGCCTTCTTTTGTGAAACTATCCTGACACTGTAAGATACGAAGGAAGGTTTGAACGAACGAAACCCTATGTGATAGCCAAGAAACCCTAACCACTCCAGTATCGTAACAAAGCTAGGATCAAATCCTGCTTCCCGGTTGAATACAACATGGTAGCCTTCAAATCCAATATAAACAAATTTTTCCTGCGTCGTTCCCATAAATAATGGAATTTTACCTAATTTACACCATCAAATATTACTAAACTACCACCTTATATTCATTAACTCTTATCCTCGAGTGACCTTTGACCTTGATAGATGGTGACTCCCAATAAGATATGTTCATAAGAGAGTCGCTCGAAAATTAAAGACTTTTATTTTTTTTAACTTAAAAAGTAAACAGTTAAGAAAGTGGTGCCAAGAAAAATGAACGACCTTTTGCTTTCAGAATTTATTTTTCCACATAGTGACCAGCATTCTCAATGCTCTTTTGCAAGCGATAAACGATAAATACGCGTTGGAGTCCGAAGCGCGCTTTGTCATACGAAGGTTATTCTACTAGTGAAGTACCATATTCGTCTTTAACTTAAAAACATTAAGGGATATGAAGACGGGTGTAGTAGTATTAAAACGAGCGACTATTTCTGAACATAGTCACTACCATTCTAAATTCACTTTCGCTATCGAAAAACAAAGGCTGTTCCTGGCAGTTCAACTCGTGCTTTGTTATACGAGGGTAAGTTCAAAATTGAAGTCTCCTATTTTTTCTATAACTTATAAAGTTTAAGAACTAAGTAGCCGAGAGCGGAACAATTAAGACGAAATACGTTTTATCCCGAAGAATTTATATCTCTACAATATTTCTAACACACTTCCACCAGAAATTCAGTGACGTATCTCTGCTTCTAACGCACCTGCTTGACAGCAGTCGACTTATTAAGATATCACATCTTCAATATCTGCAATACAGAGATGAAAGTTTCAGTTCATGAATTCAAATAGTCATTCATTATAGCAATGCAATTTTTAATCGCCTCTGATCTATTCGATATGAAACACCTCTCATATTTTTTATGCATAGAGATAATTCCTGGATAACTCAATTACGAGTTTTGAAACACAGCGCTATTTAGTTAATATATCCGATACAAGACATTCAATCGAATCACTATATAAAGAATTCAATAATTTATATTGAACATTGTTTAACAATATATTAAATAGTACGATATGATATGGTTTTATTTTGTTTTATATTTCCAAAGTATACCTCCTTTTCAAAAATATCTTAACTCGATCTGAAGAGTGTTTCCACTTCAAAAGGAATTATTGTCAGATAATCTATTTATTGTATCAAATAGTGTTAGCGACTAAATTGCTTGGTATCGTATTCAAAAATTGAAATCGTCTTATGAATATTTTTCAAGCAAACTATATATACATATGTATTTATTTGTATGGGTATGTGTGTGTGCCAGTTTTACCAGAATATATACACTTATTAAAAAAGGTATTTCAGTTCATTTTCAATTTTCACACAACCAAACATTTCGCGCCGATTTCACTTTTTGATGAAACACCTTTTCACCGAAAAATGCAAATTCGCGTAAAAGCGCGCGAAAATATTGACTTAGTATCCATGTTTATAAGTGTAATCGTTTCGTTTACACTTTCCGGCGAGTTTATCTGCGTTGTTCGCGACTTTATTAATCTAAATGCAGCTAAAAGTTCGTAGCCATTGTTTCTCATTGGCATGTTGGCCGGAAGCCAACCCTTTTATCTCTTCATACACATATTTGTTTATATTTACTGGTGAGGTAACCCGGCTTCGCCCGGTCTTAAAATAGACTTAAATATGTTTAAATTTGTCCAGATTTTGTATATATTATTATAGGGACGCAAAGACGTATTTTTTCGGGAGGCTTCGACATCTTATAACAACATTATGAAAAAAGAAAACTTAATCCGACTGAATTCTCCTTGATAAAGCCAGATTATTGGCGAAAAATTGGACTTTAACAACAAAAAAAATAAAATAAAAATAATTTTATCATTTCATAACATTTAAAGTTTTCAAATTTTCTCATTTAAATTCGCAAAAAATAGTATTTGGGTGTCATCCGCAAAAATCGAAACTGGAGCATTCAAAGCTGCTGACGTTACCACTGTACCAACGTGCCACGTATATGAACTGATGAACAATAAACTTAGATTAATATACAAAATATATAACAATTTCATCCTATTTTGACATATTTTTTATCCCTTAAAACTATTTTATTCAGCTAAAGGGCCATAAAAAACAGTCAATACAATTTAGCTAAAGAAAAAAAAAACAGTCCGTATAATTAGACTAAAGACCAATCAAAAAACAGTCCATAAAATTCAGCTAAAGACCAATCAATAAAAAAGTCCATAAAATTCAGCTAAAGACCCATTAAAACAGTCCATAAAATTCAGCTAAAGACCCATTAAAAACATTCATAAAATTTCAGCTAAAGACCCATAAAAAACAGTCCATAAAATTCAGCTAAAGACCCATAAAAAACATTCCATAAAATTCAGGAAAAGACGCATAAAAACAGGCCATAAAATTCAGCTAAAGATCCATAAAAAAACATTCCATAAAATTCAGCAAAAGACCCATAAAAAGTCCATAAAATTCAGCTAAAGACCCAAAAAAAGTCCATAAAATTCAGCTAAAGACCCATAAAATAACAGTCCATAAAATTCAACTGAAGACCCATAAAAAGTCCATAAAATTCAGCTAAAGGCCTATAAAAAACAGTCCATCAAATTCAGCTAAAGACCCATAAAAACAGTCCATAAAATTCAGCAAAACACCCAAATAAAAACAGTCAATAAAATTCAGCTAAAGACCCATAAAAAGTCCATAAAATTCAGTCAATAAAATTCAGCTAAAGACCCATACAAAAACAGTCGATAAAATTCAGCTAAAGACCCATAAAAAAGAGTCCATAAAATTCAGATAACGACCCATAAAAAACAGTCCATAAAATTCAGCTAAAGACCCATAAAAAACAGTCCATAAAATGCAGCTAAACACCCCAAAAAAAAAACAGTCAATAAAATTCATCTAAAGACCCATAAAAATGAGTCTATAAAATTCAACTAAAGAGCCATACAAAAACAGCCCATAAAATTCAGCTAATTCCCATAAAAACAATCCATAAAATTCAGCTTAAGACCGATAAAAAACAGTCCATAAAATTCGGCTAAAGACCCATAAAAGTCCATAAAATTCAGCTAAAGACCCATAAAAACAGTCCATAAAATTCAGTTAAACACCCATAAAAAAGCATTCCATAAAATTCAGCTAATGACCTATAAAAACAGTCCATAAAATTCAGCCAAAATCCTATAAAAAAGAGTCCATAAAATTCAGTTAAAGACCCATAAAAAGAGTCCATAAAATTCAGCTAAAGACCCATAAAAAGAGTCCATAAAATGCAGTTAAAGACCTATAAAAAACGCAGTCCATAAAATTCAGTTAAAGACCTATAAAAAAACGCAGTCCATAAAATTCAGCTAAAGACCTATAAACAACGCAGTCCATAAAATTCAGTTAAAGACCCATAAAAAAAACAGTCCATAAAATTCATTTAAAAACCCATAAAAAACAGTCCATAAAATTCAGTTAAAGACCCATAAAAAAACAGTCCATAAAATTTAGCTAAAGACCCATAAAAAACAGTCCATAAAATTCAGCTAAAGACCCATAAAAAACAGCCCATTAAAATTCAATCATTTGAGGCCCCTCGCGCCGCTTTGCGACTTTTAATTTCGGTAGAGATAGAGTTTAAAAATATGGAGACAGACAGACAGACAAACAGACAGGACGACAGACACACAAAAAAGTCAGACCGAGAGCCAGACATAATGAGTTCTTCTAGAAGCCTTCAATAAGTTTCCAGACTTTTCTGGAATGGGCATATTCATCTATCGTACCTTCTTTTTGAAAGAGGGTACGATAGAAAACATGAGAAATATTTGAAATGAAGTTTCCCTATGCTGTTATTTCATATCATTTGAAATCATACGAGAAGGTTTTAGTCTCCCCTCCATTAACGCCATATGTTTTAGTAATATATATATATATATATATATATATATATATATATATATATATATGATATATATATATATATATATATATATATATATATATGTTACATAGAGTTATCATTGAAGTTATCACTAGGGTTATCATAGAGGGGCACCAAATTGACGTTTGGTGTATAACATAAAAGGGGAGGACCATAATTGTATTTGTTGTCATGGAATGATTATCATTAGAATGAAAGGAGATTATGCGTGTCATAAAAGAATTCCGTGTGCGTATGATCGTCTAGTTTCATATGCGGTTGTGTGTGTTCATATCTAATTGTTCATATGCTTTTGTGTGTGTGTTACATGCATTTTCTTCGACATACCTTACTTCATGTGTCGTCGATGTTGATCCATCTGGAATTCATCTTCTCTTGGAGGGAGACTGGTACCTGTTAGACGAAGATTTATCACTCGAAGACGATGAATGGGTTTTATAGTTTTTATTCTCCTTCCAGATGTCGACACAGAATATGGAAGTAAATCTTGCTTGCTTTGAACACGTCAGCGTCCCCCACCGCCAGTGAAGGGGGGGAACAGCTATTAAGCCATCCGTCTTCTTCAAAGCCCAAATCCAGTCTCCCCGTACGTAATCTGGTCAGCTGAACCTCGGTTCTGGTAAACGTGTCTACACTCCACGTTTACTCACCTCTTTCTCTCTCTCTCTCTCTCTCTCTCTCTCTCTCTCTCTCTCTCAATCCATTCTGTAACATATATATATATATATGTAATATATATATATATATATATGAACAAATGATTAATAAAACATGTTAAAAGACATCTTGAAAAAGAGTTGAAAACATATTTAATTTTAAATAGGAAGCACAAGATAAGTGGATAGTCCTTAATCCGCGGAGTTTCGAAGAAATACTCTCCTTATCATCAGAGGGCGGGAATTAGCAAAATGCGGGATCGGATTTTGCATGTAAAAGTATTTAATGAAACTACAAGATCGCCACAGATCTTACTTGGTTAAAAAAGGGTTAGGTAAGGGGAATAGGAGGTAAAATAAAAATGATAAAAAGATTTCACATAAATGGATAGTCCGGTGAAGGGTAAAAGATCCTAGAATGGTTAAATCCAAACACCGTAGAATTAAAAATTTCCAATCCAACAGGTAAGTTCCAAAAATTAACCAAAAAGGCAGAATTCCTTGGTAAAAATCGCAAATGGAATGAGTTCCAAATCATTAAAAGAAAAGTCCAAATGTGCACAGAAAAAGCACTATATATACATATGTGTGTGTATGTATGTATGTATGTATGTATGTATGTATGTATGTGTATATATATGTGTGTGGGGGAGTGTGTGTATAAGAATTAGTAAATAAGCGACGTCTGATAACAAATTGCTTTAAAAAATAATAACTTTTATATTTTCTTTTAATGATTTTTCTTTTTTAATGCGTTTTTAAAAGACTAATATTGATTTTTTTAATGCGTTTATATAATACCAATATTGATTAACGAATTGGACATCTTGCCAATAGCCAGCTATAAAATAGCACTAAAATGTATTATAAAATAGCACTAAAAAGTATTATAAACTATCACTAAAAAGTATGAGGGAGTTCTTTTAATTGAATATATATATATATATATATATATATATATATGTATGTATATATATATATATATATATATATTTCCAAATGTTAGAACGTTTTTATCTTCATAGAAATCATGAAGGTGTCCAGGTGTATATAAATGGTGGGATCTTTCTATCGATCCGGTAGATATCTCACTGCTGATGCTATTCTCTACCTATATAAGAGCCAGGTACGTCCAAGGATAGAATACTGTTGCCACATATGGGCAGGAGCTGCTAGAAAGGACTTGGCCTGCCTTGATAGAGTTCAAAATAGACTTCGTAGACTCGTAGGAGATGTCCTTTTCTCTTCCTTGCAACCTCTATCTCACAGAAGAGATGTTGCGAGTTTGTCTCTGATGTATCGTTATTTTCATGGAAAGTGTTGGACTGAGCTTCAATCTATGGTCACCCCTCGCCAAACTTTCACAAGAAACACTCGTCTAGCTGTAAACACTATCAATAATTCCCCCACTCTTTATCTGTGCCTAAACCTAAACGTAGATTCCATGAACAAAGCTTCTTTCTTAGAACTGCACGGCTGTTGAATTGTCTTCCGTTTTCCTGCTTTCCGGCTGACTACAATATGGTTGTGTTCAAGTCTAACGTAAATAAGTTCTTGATGAGCCGTTCCATATAAGTTATCAAATTTACCAAATTTTCATTACTAATGATTACTATATTGTCCAATTTCTAATGTACACTCTTTAACCCTTATCCTTGAGTGGGCTCTTCGCCTTGGTAATGTGGTGATGCCTATGTAAAAAAAAAACCTGCTTTCAGTCTGGAAATTAATGTGCGATATTTTTTGCACATAATTATAAAAATGTGAACTAACAAAGTAACAGACGATACGATCTATCACAATTCTTATATCTACAAAAGGAAGAATATTTGTGGGCACTTCTCAACCTATATACTCACCGAATGCTTTGACCATAGGAATTAAAATTCGGTATATAGCGCATTCAAATATGCAGAAAACTGTTTAATGTGTTTTTATCCGACAAAAATAGCTGTAAAGGGTTCAATATTTGGTAAGATAATTATCCTTTTCTCAACTGTTTCACGAATGCGCATGTGTGATTTTTTTTTTACACAGTGGTCATCACGTATCAAGGCCGGAAGCCACTCAGGGATAAGGGTTATTGCAAGTAAAGTTCGTTAGTGTGGAGATTTGATGAAGTGTTTACTTAAGGGGGCGGTTCATTAGGAATTTGTTAACATTGGACTTGAACACATCCAAGTTGTAGTCAGGTGGGAAGCAGGCAGACGGAACAGAATTATTTACGTAACAGCTTACTTATGCTAAGAATAAGTAAGTTTGAAAACAGTTTTATTTTACTTAAATCTCTGTGAATAGGTTTTGTTTTAGTATTGTTTTTACTTACAAGTGAACTGTTTAGAAAAATATATTACTCGTGTGAACATGTCCCAGTTTTTTCCACATTTTTTTAATTAGTTTTTTAAAGAGAATTAACGTTACGTTTAATACCAACAAAAAACCTACATATATTTATTTCTATTTTATATATTAATATATTATATTCTTCTAAAAAAAAACAATTAATCAGCCTGGCCTAATGTTATTTTATATTAAATCCAAAGTTAAAAATAAAATCAAATTAAAATTGTCTGCAAATGTAAAATTTTAAAACTTTATATTGAATTTATATTTAAAAAAAATAAATACGGTCTTTTTTTTTGGGGGGGGCTTATATAGCCAAATTGAAATGGTAAAATATACTGATACCTAAAAATTAGTAATGTTTTTTTAGCTATTCAATTAAATAATAAAGAATAAAGCAGAAAGATAAAAGTAAAAAAAATATAAAATAAAAATGCAATGTTTTTAATTCAGTTTTTTTTCATTCCCCCCCCACCCACCCCAGGAGTGCACTTTTTCTGTGCATACATCATTTCAGGCATTCGCTTCGCATATTTTAAGAGCTTTTTCGTAGATCATGAATTAACCAAAGATTTTGAAACTTCTTGCCATTTCACAGTACGAATTATTCCAATTCTAGGAAATATAAGGGTTGCGTTCAATTTTCCTCCATTTAATAGTGAAAGTTTTACCCGATCCTTTAAGCTCCCACACGCGGTGTTCTAAGGCTGTCTTAATGTAAAAGGAACTCATATGTGAACAATTTATATATGACTCGCTTGAGAAAAAAAACTACGACAACTGACTAATGAAAAAATAAGCAGCAGCCGTCATAGCACATATGTAAATCAAAAAAATTGCACGCGCTAACGTCAGAGGAAGGGGGAGAAAAAAAGGAAAATAAAGGAAAACACGTGATCGCGCAAATAAAAAAAGGAAGTTTTCCATGAAGATGGACGCATGGAAACAAAGGTGAGAAAACGTTGGCTATTGTCAGTTGTTATATGGCGGGGATGGAGACTATTAAAAAGCGCGTGTAATATGGCAGAGCGTTGTAAAACATATATGTGGGCGAAAAGAATTTTGTAAGATGATGAAATGCGTTATTGTAAAAGAGGCAAAAATAAATGCCTTTCATTTGCACTTAAATAATGTCAGTCGGATTTTTTATTTATATTTTTTGTTTGTTCCTTTTAAACGTTTAATCCGAGTGGCTGACATGTAACGACAACGTTACAATACAATATAATAATCAATAGACACGTTGCTCTATAATAATAATTACGAAATCACCACAAATTAAAATATTTTTACCCTCCAGTTTATAAGGATTGCTCTCAGCATTGCAAAGTGAGCGATATTTTAACGCTGGGAAGTATGAGGGCTGTGTTCAGTTTTCCTCAATTTAATAGTAAAATGTGTACTTGTTTCTATAAGATCACGCGCGGGTTGCTAAGGCTGTCTAAATCCTAAAGAAGCTCATATGTGAATAATTTTTATATGATTCACGTGTGAGAAAATCAGCGATAACTGACTAATGAAGGTATTAACAGCAGCCGTCTTAGCACATATCTAAAACAAACAAGTTTGCAGGCGCTAAGATCACGGGAAGGAGACAAAAAAAAAGAAAAATAAAGGAGGGAACGTGATCGTGGCAATAAAGAAGAATGGAGTTTTCCGTGAGGATGGTCATGTGGAAACAAAGGTGAGAAGGCGTTGGCTATAGTCGGTGTCATGTGGTGGAGATGGAGACTATTAAAAAGCGCATGTAATATGGCAGAGCATTGTAAAACACATATTTTTTTAAAGATAATGAAATGCGTTATTGTGGACAAGTAAAAAACAAATGCCTTTCATTTGCACTTAAATAATGCCAGTCGGATTTTTTATTTATATTTTTTTTGTTTGTTCCTTTTCAACGTTTAATCCGAGCGGTTGACATGTAACGACAGATTTAAAGTGTAACGACGACGTTACAAGTACAATATTATAATTGCTCTATAATAATAAATACGAAATAAGCATAAATTAAAATATTATATCTAAATATTTCTTACGATCAAGCAAGTCTGATTGCCTGCTATTAAAACCTACGCCTAATCTTCACAAAGCACCGTGGCTCAACGATATCATGCGAAGACGGGGAAGATTTTGTTGAGAACACAGAAACAGCGTAAGATAAACGTGTTATTCCCCTATTAATTTATTGCGTCGTGGTATATATGTCTTCGTTGTACACACATAACAGCAGAAAAAATGAGAGAACAACGAGTTATTTGGATGAGGTGTTCAAGAGTGTTTGTTGACCAGTTTTTTTTACCCTAATATAGCTTGATACCAGATATTGTCTCGTTCAAATACCTTCCTAACACAAAGAGTTCCAGACGACTTAGTTCTGATACAATCGCATCGTTACCAACCTTACAACCCCGGGAGAGATTTGGACATTTGATGGGCGACGTTGCTATCGATGCCGTTGCCTCTTATGCCGACGCAATCTTTGCTGCGATCTGTGAATGATCTTGCGTAAAAGTTGACAAGAATTTGGTTACCAAGGGAAACTGAAAGCGAAAATATCAAAGCCGAACTATTATGGTGTAAGTACGTTTTTGCGCGGACATATCTCTTTTTTATCTTTTCTTAGGCCGTTAACTGTTCAAGATATATAGATTACAAGCCACGTTTTATCGCTCACGTATAACGACAATCTGATGAAAAACTTGAAACTGGAGAGAACTTGAACGCCTACTGGAGAGAACTTGAATGTCTACTGAAGAGAACTTGAATGTCTACTGGAGAGAACTTGAATGCCTACTAGGCACTATCCTCGAGTAACTAAGGCCTCTCTGGACAGGGGTTTGTCAGAACAATCTGGCATGAGGATACTTTTCCATAGACGTAAACCCTGACCAAATATTCAAAATCACATAGTATTCGCTGCCCAAATAAGATCTCCTCACTACGGCTAACCCACATTAGCTTTTATGAGGAATGATGCACCTTCTCCAAGTGATGTTACCTCAAGTAATAGCACGAAGCTGGATACTTCACCTGACTGGATAAATTCTTGTCCTGGAATCCAGTAAGACCAAGAGACCAAAATAAAAGATATACTGCAACGTGTGAAAATGGTTAATTGGGGAGAGGAAAATTGTTCTCAATTTCTTTACTAAGTCAGTGCTTCAGAGATAAAGAATTTTAATGGACCATTCGAATATGTATGTATCTCATATAGACTTCAAGTGTAAGCCCCAGGTTGTGATTTCTGAGAACTTCGACTGAAGTAAAATAAAACAAAAAAATGAGAAACAACCCTAGCTGCGCAATTGTTAGTTATCTAATATATAAAGTAAAGCCTGTTTCTTTATAGTACCTTTGTTATCGATAACTTTCTACCTACACAATTATTATTTGACTGTCTGTTGGATATTTAGCAGGTGCTCCGGAAATGACGTCAAAGAATGTCAAAATGAAAAACGTAGAATCCCAAGAGATTAGTTAAGCAGGACTAACCGACATTTCAAGATATTGCGTGATGGAATATTTTGACGTCACCTGTGCAAATACAGAACAGGCAGCAGACAAAGGAACTACGGAAGAACAAGTGACACATGTTTCTTCACTGCCAAGCAGCCACACCCCCGCCACGCGCCTTCACTAACGTCAGAACTGTTGTAATTTGAAAAGCTTGATTTGAATAAACAAAATAATTTATAACCCAGCTGTGTGTTTATATTTCATTGGCAAATGCATATAGCGAGACAATGTCAAAAGTTGATTTTTTAGAAATTATATAGACTGAAAAATACATCGGCCGGATAGAATATATAATAATTATCCAGTTAGTCCTGTTGATCGTTTCAACATGCTGTTTAGAAGAAAAATTCGGTTTCTTTCTTTTTAGAAAATACTTTGTTCTTGATAGAATTTGCTAGTACAGAGTTACTTTCTTAGGAAGTAAATTTACTTGACAACTTTTACAGGTTGTCAGATATACTGAAAACGACTACTACATTAGAATTCGGGGGTAAACAAGTTGTTTTATGGATATGAAGACTTTTATTATCCAATTATCCATTATGTTTTCACTGGAAAAAAAGTTAGAACTTTTCTAACAATAATAAAAAAAAATGTAAATGAAATATTTTACACATCCGAACGTAACGACTTTTATTCTATAAATAGATAGGCACTCGACCAAGTTATCCGGAAATAGAAATCTTCTTTCGCTCTCGCGGTCATGTTTGTTACTAACTTCAAAGGAGCATTGCCTGTGGCAAAACATCGTCTTTTCCATATTAAGAATGGCGAACACCACTGGCACTTATTAAGTAAAATATTGGAAATATGTCTTAATATCGAGCAAACTATTTGTCAATCCTAAATCGAATGTGATATTAGTTTTCAGCAAACCTCAAAAGTTATAAAATCGTCAATTAAAAGGTAAGTTTTGAGTTGCAGTTAAAGTCGCCACATCTAGGCCAGTGCATCTACTATGAGTCTCTCCCTTACAGAAAAGGGTTTTAAACAAAGAATCTACAATATAATAGGCCACACTTTGTCAACTAAGCTCCAAGCTCTGTCCCATCGCCGCAATGTTGTATCTCTGTGCATGTTTTACAAATATTTAAATGGAATGTGCTCTGACGAATTTGTTGCAATTGTGCCCTTTCGGTGTACTTGACCCCGACAAGCCTGCTAAGTAACAAAATCACACCCCTTCACTATTGGGATCTCTAAATACCAGAAAGCTTTCTACTCTGATAATTTATTCTCTCGATGATCTAAACTTATGGATTCCTTTCCTGCTTCCTAATCCCTGACTATACTGGCGGGCAGGTTTAAATGTAATGTAAACTAACATCTTGTTATTCTGCCCTAGGTTTTGTTCCAAATAGTTGCGCTTTACATCCAAGTAACGATATACTTTGTAAATATGGATAAGAATATAAATACTTATTGTTTTTTCAACTTTGTGAGGAAACATCAATAAAAGTAATAAATTTCAATAAAAACCTGATCGCAAACTGAAGATTATTGAACTAAAAAAATAGTCGGCTTCCCATTAAGAACCAAACCCTCCCCTACAATTAATCACTGGTGACTTCAATAATTTTCCAGACTGTTTTGTATGGCCATTTTTTTTTTTTTTGATAACACACACATGAAACTTTAGTCCTCTTCGAAGTAATCTCCTCTGGCTGCAATGCACTTGTTGTACAGTTCCAACAACTTCTGAAAGACACGGATGGAAGTCCTTTGGTGAGCGTATCAATGACCTTTGTCACAACCTCTTTCATATTATTGATTGTCTCATAACAGCAGCATCTAAGCTTTTTTCTTTGAGCTTCTGGAATAACAAAAAGTCACAAGGAGCAAGGTATGAACGATAGGGAGGGTGAGAAACTGTTTTGATGCCCATCTTGGTCAAATATTATCTGGCAAGTATAGAGTTGTGGACTGGTGCATTCGCACAAATCGCCCGCACTTTCAGTTCCCCACGAATAATTTTATGTACAGTTTCCACATTGACATCAAACTGTGAACTTATTGCATCTATAGACACATGTTGGTTCTTATCCATGAAATTCTTTATTTGGCCAATCAAGCTCATCCAGCTACAATGGACTTCTTCTAACATTCCCACGATTGTTAGAAGGCTCCATAGAAGTTCTGATATATAAGCATATCAATTACCCTCATCACCTCCTCTTTCATCTCCTCAATTGTCTCAAAATAGCAACTTCTAAGATTTTCCTTAAGCTTAAGGAATAAGTAAAAGTCACAGGTTGAAAGGTATAGACTGTAGGGAAAATGAGGAACTGGCTTGATGCCTGTGCTGGTCAAATAGTCTATGATAGACTATCTTCTACACCTTTAGTTTCTGACGAATAATTTTGTGTTAAGTTCCAACACTGACATCGAACTGGCCACTTATTGTCTCTATGGACACACTACGATCCTTATCCACGAAATTCTTTATTTGGCCAGTCAACTCTGGTGTTATGGATTTTTACTGTTTCCACATCTCTTATCATCCCACACAGCCGCCCTTGAATATCTTATGCCATTACAAAACTGATGCTCGATTCGTGCAAAATGATCCAAAAGCAGTCGAAACATCAAATACGTTACTATGGCATTCTTCCAAGTTTTAAACAGAATTTTATTGTATACAATATGTATATGTTCTTCTAAATTGTCTTCACACCAAGATTGCATTTTTGAACCTCACTATCTGTGAAAATCAGGCTTTACTAGGGTGTATTCCAATTCCTGCTATAGCTGATTCTTTGGACCTGTAATCGTAAAAATTGGTCAGTCATTTCATAAGATGTATAGCAATAACATACTATTTTCAAGAGTATACATCAATTTTTAATGCCTGTACAAAAAAGTCTGGAGACTTATTTAAGGCATCTCATATCTTTATGTTCATAGAAGATGTTTCGCAGAACTGTACTCTCTTGTCTTGAAAAACATTCCACACAAGAACTCGCCTAGCTATAACGACAGGAATTAACTTTCTTTTCTCTAGGTTTGTATCGAAAACTAGACGGGACATAAGTGTGATTGTCACTTAACTAAAACGTGGATATGTTGAATAAATTTTGATGGGCAGATTTAAATGTTTTGCTGTTGATTTCGTACTAGAAATCGCTTGAAACCAGACATACAGTTTGATGTAAGAGAGTTAACAAGAGATAATGATTATTATAAAAAACAGAAGATAACTATTGACCTTATTCTTCTGCCATTTATTAAGATTCTTTAAATGGAACACAGATTCACCGGTCTCAATATGACAACAATAGTCCATACCTGGTCTGATAGTAGATTTGTAGAGATAAGCCTCGCACATAGGTAAGTATTTAGAGCGATAGAAATATAGAAAGAATAATAACTTTATTAAATGAAAGCATTGCCAGGGCCGTTGCAAGAAGGTAGGCTATCTCTTCCGTGCTAGAAAATTACTAACACCCGAAAGTATTCTGTACCTCTATAAGGCAACCATTCGCCCATGTATGGAGTATTGCTGTCATATTTGGGCTGGTGCATCTGCTACTAGTCTCTCGCTCATGGACAAGATTCAAAAGAGAGTCGCAAATCTGATAGGCCCTGAACTGGCATCTAAGCTTCAGCCTCTGTCCAATCGACGAAATGTTGCATCCCTCTGCCTGTTCTACAAGTATTTTAGTGGATAATGCTCTGACGAACTGCAAACACTTGTGCTCCCACGACGTGAGCACCCTCGACAAACCAGACAGGCAGCTAAATCTCACCCTCATACTGTAGAGATCCCTTGATGTAAAATACCTTTCTACTCCAGTAGTTTCTCCCCCAAAACCGCTAGACTTTGGGATTCCATCCCAGGTCCCTGCTTCCCCAACTGTACTGACGTGAAGAAGTTCAAGTGTAACGTGAACAGACATCTTGTTGCCCAAATCCCCACATAGTACCCCAGTAGCTATTACACCTGATAGTAGCCCCCTACACCAAAGTGCAATGTGCCTTGTTTGGGATGAAAATGTAATAAAAAAATAAATAAATAAATAAAATAGACTATGAGAAAGATTCGGTGAGAAATATAGACTAAGAGGTTTTAAAGTCGATTTCTCTTCAATAGCAGACTAATCCATCTAATCTCAGTAAAAATGTGAAACGCCTGCGATTGAACGACAAATGCTGAGTCTTTTTTTTTTACATGGAAGTCACAAATTATTAAGGTCGGAGGCTACTCGGGGATAAGGGTTATTGCGTGTATAGTAATCAATTGAACAATATCGTAGTAATCGTTAGTAATAGAGATTTGATAATGTGTCTTACTTAAGGGTGTGGTTTATCAGGAATTTGTTTATGTTCGACTTGAAGACATCCAAGTTGTAGTCAAGTGGGAAACAGGCAAACGGAAAAGAGTTCCACAGGCGTGCACTTCTAATAAAGAAGCTTTGTCCATGGAATCTACGTTTTGATTTAGGCACAGATAAAGAGTGGGGAAAATTACTGACATTGGTGTCAGATTGACGGGTGTTTTACCTAAAAGATTAGCGAGGGGAGACCAGATATTGGACCTCAGACGAGCAGCTGCCATGAAAATTACGATAAAACAACGACACGCTCTCAACATCCTTCTGTGGGAAAGAGGTTGCAGGGAAGAGAAAGGGGCTTCTCCCTCAACTAGGCTTCGAAGTCTATTTTGTATTCTATCAAGGCAGGATGAGTTGTTTTAGCAGCTCCTGACGAGATATAGCAACAGTACACCATCCGTTTATATAGATAGAGAAACGCATTAGCAGCGAGATATCTGCTGGAGCGGTAGGAGGATCCCACCATTTTTCCAGCGACCTTGGCAACAGATTTGATGTACGTGTTCTATTTCAGATCAGGAGTAACGGTCAATCCCAGAAGCTTGTCAAACCATGGAGCCTCCCCAAGACGAGAGCCATCCATTTCAATTGATGCCAGATGGATGGCAGTTTGAACAAGATTAAACGCAAAAAGCGATTTACCACCCTGATCTATAACTAAACCCAGATTACCTTATTTTTTTTACTTGAGAATCATCATTATCAAGGCTCGAAGGCAACTCGAGAATAAGGGTATTAATGTAAGTGTGGAGTGTAGTAATCGTATATGGTGTAAATAGGGTAGAATTTGATTATTTATAGGGACTGCTATTGTATTTGAAGGCTACTATGTTGCATCCAACATGGAAGTTGGTTCGCAGAACAGTCTTCTGCAAGCGGACATATCTTGGAAATAAGTTTTGTTCAGAGAATATGTTTCGATTAAGGCAAAAATAGAGAGTGAGAAATTTGTTTATAGTGGTTGTAGCTAGTCGTGTTTTTTGTGAAATTTTAGCCAAGTAGTGCCATAGATTGGAATTCCGTCGAGCACTTGCAGTGAAAATAACGAGATTACATATTTTAACTTATCAGAGGATGATAGGTGAGAAGCAATACTGTTGGAAATTTTTGTACCCATAATTGTGCATCCCCTGTATATATTTATTATATTTTATTCTGGTTTTTATATTCGATTTTCTGTATTTCGTATCGTTTATTGATGTTAGTTTCGCATATTTTGGCTTCGTACGAAACTTCCTTTAATTTGACTAAAAGAGCAATGTTATCTCCCTGATGATGACGTCACGTGTCCCAACGCGAAAATCGGTCTCTTTTGGATTCCGGCGGCGAGGAGATTGGGCGTGAATTCATTACCCGGCGCAGATGTGGAATCTCCGAAGCCTTTCCTTCAAAGAAGTATAAGCCGGCAAAGAATAGCCGGTCGCGATAAGGCGAACTTCTGAAAACTGTATTTATGTGGCTACGGTTTAAAAGTATTTTAAAGGAGAGTAATGTTTAAACACTTCAAATTGAGAAAAAACAGCACATGTGCTGTGTGCCATCAATTTGTGAGTACGTTCCTTAAAATTATTGTATTTGAGTTATTATGACGAAGTACTCCTATTTGAATTTTTAATATTGCATTTGTTCGTTTATATGAGATTTTCAATATAAGAACAACGTTTTTTGTATTATATTTTGTATTATATATATATATATATATATATATATATATATAATATTTAGTAATGTAATTGATAATTAAAATTTAAAAATCAAATTATAATTAAATTAAAAATCCGTTTCGAAACGGATTTTAAATTTAATTATAATTTGATTTTTAAATTTTAATTATCAATCACATTACTCAATATTGTATTAGCTCTAGGACATTTAACTATCGAGCTTATTATATATCTAAATTAAAACGAGCACTTTCTATTTCCTGTATTTTAATTAAACTAGTAATTTCACTGTTACATTAAAATACACTCAGCTCTTTAGACTATTGTTCTAATCTCCTTTAAATTATATATATATATATATATATATATATTATTATTATTATTATTATTATTATTATTATTATTATTATTATTATTATTTACCCCTCCTTTTTATTTCATCCTTTTATGTATTTATTTATTTATTTTTGAAGGCTAGTTATTTTCGCGTCGAATTTATCTGAAAGGGGATAAATTTCCGACATGACACCCCTAGGCAAATCAGAGAAATTCCACTTTTTTTTTGTAATCAGAGGAAAAAAGTGGAAGTATTTATTTTTTAAAAGTAAACAAAAAAAATCTTGTATTTTTCAACCAATATTAATCGAAACCTTTTTACTTACTTTCTTTTTTTTTTCTTTTGGTTGCAAATCAGAGAAATTCCCTTTTTTTGTTTTGTTACTCAGACGGAGAAAATTGAAGTAATTTTTTTTTATATAAAAAAAAATCTTGTATTTTAAAACCAATATTAATCATTGAATTCTGCTGCTACTCCCACTGATTTAATGCCTCTCATCACAACTTTGCCTAAGGGCTTCTGATGCTAATCCCACCAATTTAACTCCTATCACGACTACTATTTTGTCTCTGCTGCTACTCCCACCGATTTAACTCCTATCGCCACTACTACTTTGCATTTCTCTGCCTTCCCATACAAAAACATGGATATAAATACCACTAGAACATCCGCTTGGTCATAAGATTCATTTTGGTACCTAAATTGTCTGGATGGGTTGCCTGTAGGCTGACAAACCGCGTCACACATACACACCCACAGACAGACAATACAGACATTTATAATAGAATTTTATTACTTTAACGTTCTTTGTGTTTGTATTTTAATGCCTGCAAAGGGAAAAAAAATTTTGTAAATAAAATCTTTACTTCGTTTTAAAACAAGACCTTTCTATTTTATTCTTTACCCCTCCTCGTTTTTATTTCATGTTTTATTTTTTCTGCAGACTAATAGTTTCGCGTCGAATTTATTTGAAGGAGAAAGCTGGGTTTGATCTTTAATCCTGATCTGAAATGGAACACGTACATCAAGTCTGTTGCCAAGGTCGCTGGAAAGATGGTGGGTTCCTTCTACCGCTCCAGAAGATATCTCACTACTGATGTAATTCTCTATCTATATAAAAGCCAAGTACGTCCAAGGATGGAATACTGTTGCCATATCTGGGCAGGAGCGGCCAAAAACAGCCTATCCTGCCTTGACAGAATACAAAATAATTCGTGGCTTAGTGGGGGATGCCCTTTTCTCTACCCTGCAACCTCTCTCCCACAGAAGAGACGTTACGAGCCTATCCTTGTTTTATCGTTATTTTCATGGCAGGTGCTCGTCTGAACTCCAATCTCTGGTCCCCCCTCGCTAATCTTTCACGAAAAACACCCGTCTAGCTGAATCCACTGTGAAAAATTTCCCCCACTCTATATCTGTGCCTAAATCAAAACGCGGATTCCATGAACAAAGCTTCTTTCTTAGAACTGCACGCCTGTGGAACTCTGTTCCGTCTGCCTGCTCCCTCTGGACTACAACTTGGATGTCTTCAAGTCCAATGTTAACAAATTTCTAATGAACCGCCCCCTTAAGTAAACACTTCATCAAATCTCCACACTAAGGTAATGTACTTGCAATAACCCTTATCCCTGAGTGGCTTCCGGGCCTTGATAAGTTATTGTTGAGTTTTCTTTATTGTACTGATGATGCCTCCGTTCAGTTTCGAAAGACAAAGGATACCCCAAGTCGGGGCAACTGCGCATGTAATAGTTTGGCAAGGGTTATGCGATCACCAACTACACCTCTCCTGAACCAGCACTACTTGAGTCCAGTGGCAAGAAGTCCAGAACGACTGGAAAGAATGCCGAGATTACGAATTGCAAATACATCACCTGAGATTCCTAAATAGTACGCCATCTGGTAGTGGTCAGACCCATCGTTGAAAACTTCGGTGATTGACAGAAACCGGTGTGTCAAATGTGATTATGCTGTATGTTATGGTTGTACTACTAGTCTGGGTGCCCGGCGTTGCCCGGGTGTTTGGAGGTGAGTGTTGAACAAAAAGATGTGGTAGAAGGCAGGCAATCTCGAACCTGTGACGCAGAGATGGAAAAAAAGTGAAGGTGTGTGTATGAGTGTTGATTGAGCAAAAATATATATATAAAATAAAATAAATAAAAAAGGACAATTTTGAGCGCAAAAAAGTGGTAGTAGGCAGGCAGGCTCGAACCCATACCGCGAAAGGAACGTGAAAAAAAAGGAAACGTGTTTGCTGTTGCGCCCTTCGCGAAACCGAAAGTGACGTAAGTTTAAATTAAGGGTAGACGAACAGAGGCGATGACTTTCACAAATATCAGTGACTAAAGGGGCCCCTCCCTGTAGAAAAGTCCCTAGTTTAGGGTGAAGGAATTAAAGTTTCTAACCAATTTTTCAGTATTTGTCGTCCGAAAGGTTGATCTTCAACATGATACCGATCTCCTGAAAATCCGTCGCCTCTGTCGAAAGTTTTAGGCGTGCATACATACACACAGACATACATGCATCTGTCGCCTCTGTCGAAAGTTTTAGGCATACATACTTACACACATACATACATACATACAGATAAACAGACAGACAGACAGGTGAGATTTATAATATAGATGTACTGCCGAACAGGATTGATAATCAATAATGTTATTCACATTATTAAAGGAGAAGAAAAAACAATTTGCGAAACGCAACTCTTTAATGCCTGATGACGGAAATGTCGCCCCCATCTAGTTAGCTCCATTAGAAGAAGGAAATTCGACCCACATTCTATTTCGAGTTACGTTTGAAACGTCACGCACGACAAAGAGCAAATCTTGGAAACGTCGGAAGAAAAATGAGTCATCGTGAACATAACGAGAGACAGCGTGAATTAACGAGATTTGCGTAAGACATTTTTGAGTGGAAGTTAATGGGGCCTTTTTAGAGAAAAGGGGGAAAGAATAGATTGATATGGTTTAACAAAAAAAAAACAGATCAGATATAGACGAGGGAATTACAAAGATACTAGCAGAATAACACGACGTTGCTCGGGAATGAATAAGGGGTCACTGCTATGTACTTTTTTACTATGTTCTTAAAGCAATATTACTTCCCTTATTTTACTGTCCCCGCTTTTTGTTCCTACCTGAATTTGATTAAAGCAAATCTCTCCAGACAACGCGAGAAGCCACTTAAAGTAAGGGGTTCATAATTATTAAAAGAATGTATATTGGCCCTATGTTAGAAAGTACCAAGGGTGGAGGTATGCAAGAAACAGCTAGCTGCGTAATCGAGCACGGACGCGCGTCTATAAAAATAGCCTGTGCAAAGACCGGCGTTATCACTCGAGCGCACATTCGAGATCACGTTCGAAAACATGTTCGAACCGACAAAGGTCAGAGAGACAGAGCACGTTAACGTTAGAAATATGGGGTACGTAACAGCCGCAACGATAAGTCATGTGTGAGGAAATAAATGTCATTTCTGAATTTTAGAGATGAGGATTCGCTATTCGTATTATTTGGATTCGTCTCAGTACTGTTCTCATCCTGAGAGTGATTTCCACAACGTTTCGGTCGATGTAACCTCCGACCTTCTTCAGGTGTATCTCGTCGAAGTCGAAAATGTTTTTGTTGAATTCAGGAATTTGGACGGAATTGCGAGCGGAACCTTTATTTTACTTCACGGAGAGTACTACTCAAAGAAGTAGCACATATGCCGAGGAATAACCAATTACTAAATAGACCTGGTATAGAATTTAATACAATATGGGAACCTTTAATTATAAACAATAGATAATATATACAAATAATAAGTAAAATCAGTAATATAAATATATAAATATACATTATATACATTGACTGTCGTACAGACGGTCGTGTTTCAATCCTGGCTTTAGGTAGTTGCCTGTCTAGCCGCACTGATGACTTGTAAAACAGCGAAACAGTACTGTATATCGATGACTATAATGCTCCTCATCTTGAGTTGAACACATTAAAAAATGATACACGAATTACCATTAGAGTAGAAAGCGATGCTCTGTGTAAACAAATCGAGCTTAGGTATTTCGGACGATGGCAATTCACGACTCACTCAGCAGTTGCCGATAGCGTAGTGATTAGGAGCCTTGACTGTCGTACAAACGGTCGGGTTTCAATCCTGGCTTGAGGTAGTTGCCTGTCTAGCCGCACTGATGAGCTGTGAAACACCGAAACAGTACTGTATGTGGATAAATATACTTTCATATATATTAATACTTAGTAATAAATACTGATATTTACAAGTAGAAAATAAAAATAGGTTTAAGGCTTCTAAAATTCTTACCAGGATTGTCCGCAATGAGCTGTGCCGCAGGGGTTAGAGTACTTGGAAAAAACAATTGTAAAATGTGATATTCTGATGGTTCAAGGTTCAATTCTGTGTGTGGCCGATCGCAAAATACAATCGCAATTTACTTAGGATCTCTATCCAGTCCTGGTTGACGGAACAATAGCAAGGTACCTCGTGAAGTAAATAAAGGGTTCCGCTCGAAATTCCGTTACAATTTTCGAATTCGACAGAAACATTCCCGAGCTCGATAAGATACGCATGAAGAAGGTTACATCGACCGAAAACGTTGTGAAAATCACGATTGGAAGAGTAGTCTGATGAGTGAAAATAATTTTTAAAAAACAGAGGTGAGTTATTACTTGTCCTCTGTTTCTGCTCCTCTAAACGTGTACTACGTTTCAAGAAAAAGAGAGCTCAAAAAGCTTTCAGTTTTTAAAAAGAAATAACCGGAATAAATAAAATGAAGTATGAAAACAACGAACATAGAATGTACGTATTTGAAATTTTAATCTATAATATAAATCTCACCTGTCTGTTTAAATGTATGTATGTATGTATGTATGTATGTATGTATGTATGTATGTATGTATGTATGTATGTATGTATGTATGTATGTAGGTATGTCTCGCAAAACCTTTCGACACAGGCGAATGATTATTCCGAGATCGAAATCATTTTGAAGTAAATATCTAATTAGTCAAAAGCATAAATTCCTTCACCCTCGCTTTTCTACGTGGGAGGTCGCTTTTTTCGCCGATATTTAAAAAAAATAATAGTCTCTTTTCGATTGTTTAGCCTAAATTAAAACCTACGTCACTTCCGCTTTGGCGATGGGCGCAGCAGCTAAAGCATCACGCCCCCCCCGTTTTTTCTCCTTCGCGGTACGGGTTCGAGCCTGCCTTCTTACTACCATTTTTTATTCATTTTTCTTTTTTTTTTGCGCGAGCAATTTTCCTTTTCTTTTTTTTTTGTTTTGCTCAACCGACATCCTTAACACACCTTCACTTTAATTTAAACCTTCACATCACGAGTTCGAGCCTGCCTGTCTACTACTACTTTCTTTTTCTTTTTTTTGTTTGCTGAACACACATACAAACACACGGGCAACGCCGGGACCCCAGACTAGTCAGAAACCACTAAGAGCTGTAGATGCCCGGTTTAATATGAAAGAAAAAATGTTTGTGTTAATTTTATATCTCGCAAAAATTTTTGACACACAAAACGAACACTGACGACATTTGTATTTTTAGAAAGATCGATCTCTCGGAAGACAAATATCGAAAAATTAGGCAAATAAGATTAAAACATTATTTCGAAGGCCTGTAACAAGACGGCTTATGCTTTTTTTTCACATCCTTTTCCTTTTTCGCGTTACAAGTTAGATGCTGGCTACAGCGGTTAACTTTTTTTTGTACGCTCGCATGGGAACTCGCTATTATTTTAGTTGATTTTAAGGTAGTCGGTTTATCAGTAGTTTTACTATATCACCTGTTTACACCCGAGTAAATCCGGGTACCCATGCTATTCAAATTGACTGGAACGGTTATAAATCGCACTCTACGATTTAACATCGATTCTCCGAGTCTAATTGATTTCTGTTGTTGTTACATTTCTGTAAACATTTCGCAAGTATGTAATTACAGATTCATCGAAATCACAATCATTAAAAATGCTCTGAACGAGGCCTTTCAATTTCTTTGGCGCCGTCTAGACACTGTGGTTGTCTGTCTTCGGCCCTTTTTCTAAAATAATTCATATGAATGATACTTTGATCCTTCTTAGCTTTAAACATGAGTACATAATAGAAATGTATATATATATATATATATATATATATATATATATATATATATATATATATATATATATGTATAATGAGTTCTGTAACTATTTGCCGAATAGCATAACGGTTAGCAGCAGAATGGTGCACCGGTTAAAGCTCTGAAACAGTGGTCGACTATATATATCGACGAAACACGTATCAATGGATAATTCTATTTAAAAAAAACAGTATATATACCGCTCCCCATGTGGGGATATCAAATTGGTTAATAGGTAAATTATTCCCAACTCTCATTTAGGAAAATAATGCACTTTCGTAAATAATTGAATTCAATCAAAACGTATCAAAAAACAATTACAACATCGCGATATATCAAAAACAGTCGGCGAGATGGACTATCGGATAAAGAGGTTAGTCTCATTACCGTGGGGTCCCGATTTCGAATCTCGCTAGATTAAGCCACTCTGGTTAGTCGTAGACGATGAAACACGTGTCAGTGAATAATTCTGTTTTAAAAACAATAGATATACCGCTCCCATGTGGGGGTACCAAATTGGTTAAAGGGTAAATTATTCCCAACTCGTGTTTAAGTAAAAAAAAAAAATCCTGAACTTTCGTAAATAATTGAATTCATTCAAAACGTATCGCAACAACAAATAGCGTATATATATATATATATATATATATATATATATATATATATATATATATATATATATATATATATAATACGATAATATATCTCCTATCCGCATATAAAGTATTGTATTATCCCGAAGACTTATTTAATACATAATACAAATTTCACCAACGTAGGATATATTTGGAGTTTTGAAGGAAATTCTGCCTCATAACTCTCTTAAAGCTGGTAAGTTTTGAAGGACTCGTATCGTCCCTAGAAAATAATTAATGCATACGATTTTGTTTCCATTCCAAATTATGCACAATATAGAAACTATGTTAAAATAAGAATTGTTCTAATCAATGATTTTTTTAAAGAGTTCCTTTTTCGTTTTTTCCCCCTTTTTCTTTGTGACGTCGTTGGGTTCAGGGTCGCCTGACAAAGTCTCATTGACTGAAACAGATGGCTGTTTGTACCAAAACCAGCTCCCCTTAAAAGGGGCACTCTGGCAGTTTTCAAAAATAAAATTGTCTTAGTATAGAAGGGGTTCACCCTCCACTGACAAAGGACAATTAATTTGAGTGCAGCATCCGTGCAGACACCACACTTTAGTCATCAGTACAATTACCGGATATCGACTTTCACATCACATCTTTATCTTCCGGTGTTTATTGAGTGTAGAATAGTCTATAATTACGTAACATAGGTTAGTTCTGACACAACTGTATTACAGTTTTTTTAGCTAGCAATTCTATCCTGGGCTCCATTGTCCATATGACATACCTGAAATCGTCTTCCACCTTTAATTGATTTCAGTACTTGTTTTTAAAGATGTGAAGTAGAGGGAATGCTGCTTTACTTACTTAAAAAGTTGGGGGCAGAAATAAATTTATTATTGCGATTTCATATATTATTTGGAGCTTTTAAAAAAAAAAATTCAGAAAGTTCTTGTACTTGCAGTTTATCTATGTTTTTCATTGTGATTTATATAAAATTCAGTTTTCGCTCAAAATCAATCGGCGACGCCATGACATTGGTGTCGAGACCAAAGATGGGGTCGCGACCCACATGAAGAGAACCACAAGAGTACCCTGAAACTAATCCAGAAAAAACGCCTTTTTATTACACGGCATAAGTACATCATCTAAGAAAGACATTATATGTTTATTATAAAAAGACATGCCAAAACTACTGGGAATTTTTTGTACCTTTTTGATCAAAATTCTTGTATCAGTTTAACAAGAAAAATCCAGAAAAAACGCCTTTTTATTACACGGCATAAGTACATCATATAGGAAAGACTTTATATGTTAATGCAGAATTCTTATTTATTGTAAACAGACTTGCCAAAAATACTGGGAATTTTTTGTACCTTTTTGATCAAAATTCTTGTATCAGTTTAACAAGAAAAGTTTTGCAGTGTTTAACTTTAAATTTGAGAAAAACATGTATCGGCCCAAATAAAAATTTATTGATCGAAATAAGCACCATCAGATTCAACGCACTTTTGCCAACGCAAAACAAGTGTATTTATGCCAATAACATAAAAAAATAAAGTTCTGATAACGATAAAGTGGCTGAAAACGTTTTTTTTTTTATATTGGTAAGATATTTAAAGAATTTCGCAAGCAGGAAGTTGTCGTGATAGTCGGCAGGTGAAAAATCAAGAGAATATGGCGGATGAGGCAGTCCAGTTCGTTAAACTTCTGCAGGGTCGGTTAAGCAGCGTGCAATTGCATGTTGTTGTGGAGGAGAATTAGACCTTTATTGTTGTTTACTTAATGATAGGTGTTGTTGTCGAAGTTCCAGGTGCATTTCATCCACTTTTTATGTTTAATTTTCAAAATGAACGCAAATGGAACATATTTAGCGGTCAGAATATGTTAGTAAACGCCTAATTTAAAATTAAGAAAGATTTTAAAAAATGGGGAGATAATCTTATTTGTCTAATTAAATGATCAATTGATTTGTGCATTTATAAGCTACAATCAACATCCAAATGAATGCTTTGACGATCATTACGGTATTCAAAAGCCAAACAATTAAAAGGTAAATATATATGTATACATATATATATATATATATATATATATATATATATATATATATATACACGCACACACACACACACATATATATATATATATATATATATATATATATAATTCTAAACTTTTTATTAAAAACATATAAATATAACCTTATATTTAGGACAAATTCAGATTTCTAATTTTATTCTATTTTTTATTCTCAACCCATCTTACTTTGCTTATCAACATAAATAAGTAAATATTTTTTATTTTTATTTTATTTTTTCATATTTAAAAAATGCTAGGTTTATTCATGGTGTCTTTTATATATAAAAAAACCACTACTTTTGTTGATGAGGAGACTTTGTTTCCAAAAAAACTATGTCAAAATTATTGTCCATCACTTAATGTCTGTTACAATGAAAACATCGTTTCCGAAACGGTCGTACAAATTATTGATTTTGTTGCTGTTCCTTTCCTTTTTCCATGACAAAAACCGAAAAAACTAATAGGAAATTAATTAAAATGAATGCTTAAAGCATTTTTGCAGATGAAAACAATTCTACTGTCCATATTACAAAGTTTTATTTTCGTTTTAGATAAATAGAAAAAAGTAGTTTTTAATAGTTTTAAACAGAAAACACGTTTATATATATACATATATATATATATATATATATATATGTATCTATATATATAAACGTGTTTTATATATATATATGTATATATATATATATATATTTATATATAGATAGATAGATATATTTATATAAAATTGGTTAAGAAATTCAAACGAAAGAACGATGTATATTTAAATAAGGGAGTAGTCACCAACAATGTGTATTTTGAACATTATTTTATTATTCCGTGTCTTGTTTTTTTATTGCGAATTATGTTTACATCATTGTAATAATGTTTTTAAATTATTGAAATCGTTTTTAACGCGTTTCAGACGTTCTGTAAAGTGTCCTCATCAGAAATTGTTTTTAAATGTGCTGGAGATGTCAAAATAGCATTTTCGTAGTTCATTTCAAGTGTTTCCAAGGGGTCGAAGCGTGTAAGTGTCTACTATTCATTGGAATGTTCAATTTTTATTACTCTTTTATTGGTTTGAGAATGTGTGCACTGTTTTATAGTATTATGAGGTTATTTGCTTCCCTAGGATGGTGACTGTGGTCCAAGGTCGTTACTAATGTGTATGTGTGAGGAAGGAGGAGAACCAGCTATACTGAAATAAGGGTAGGGATGCTTTCATTCTATTTTGATATTTATTTTTTGGATTCTTGGAGTTTAGTATTGTGATTTTTCGTTTCAGTCTTCTCGCGTATTTTTTATATTATGTTTTGTTTGTTTAGATAGACGGGTGTGTTTAGAAATATGTATAGGGGATTTTTTTAATGTTTCCATTTATTTGTCTCCCTATGTGTGTATGGCATTATTACACAATTAGGGATAAATAAGATTAGCATTCAGGTCCGAATATACACAAATACACTTTATTTTATAATCAGTTAAGCATAGTGTATTGAAAAGTCAATACGCCATAACTTTTTCAAAAGTTTAGTATATTATAATTGCGTATATTCGACTCTTTGCTATTTCTCGTTATGTAGATTGTAAAAAAGATTTCTCCTTTCCATTTTTTGACTGATTGCAGACCATCAATACTGAAAAAGAATTGAAAAGCCAATAGTCAAAGAAAAGAAATTTATTTATTGAAAATATGCCAAAAATATTAAGTTGGAAGTTTATAATTGCTTAAAATAATTTCACTCGTCATTTTTTTTTATTATTTATTCTAATCTATCGTTTTTTTTTCTTTTTCTTTTATTCTTTTTCTTTTTAAGTAATCAATTTTATCAGAAACTGCTCGGGTCAAAACAGTTATTTTCTGTCAAATTTGTTCTCGGATTTCTTAGAAAAGTTTCTGCGATGAAAAGTAAAAAAAAACAAAAAAAAACAAAAAAAAACAACTTTATCTAAAGATTGCCAACTTTTGAAACGTATGTAAATGGTAGTTCAGGTATTTTGAAAGTGTATCTTATATTTTTATTTTATACTTGGTCGACCCAAACAAGGCCTATTGCAACTTGGAACCTAAGAGCCTATTATTTACAGTCAGCGTCTAACGGTAAATTGAGGGGAGTTGAGCCATGGGACATTTATTAACACTACATTTAAACTTCAGCTGGTTAGTGGAGCCAGGGAAGCAGACAACAATGAGGGGATCCGGAGTTCGAGAGAATTAAAAACTTCCAGAGTTTCCGGCATCTAGGGACCTCAATAATCAGTGGATCTTTTTTAAATTTTTTTTTTTTAATCCTTGAAAAATTACTTTTATACCGTATAGTTGCAGTTTATCAATGTTTTTTTACCACGTTTCGGATATAATTCACATCTGACTTTAAATCATGTGGCAACCGTATTGCAAAGATCTCACAACCCAATTGTAGTTCGTGACCACAGATTGGATATCACTATCTTATACGTTGCCCATAACTCTCTCACGATATATATATATATATATATATATATATATATATATATATATATATATATATATGTATATTACATGGGGGTCACCACTTATCAAGGCCCGAATGCCACTCAGGGATAAGGGTTATTGCGTGTACAGTAATCAATGAGATAGTATTGTAGTAATCATTAGTATTGGGGGTTTTAATAGAGTGTCTTACTTAAGGGGGCGGTTTGTCAGGAATTTGTTTATGTTGGACTTGAAGACGTCCAAGTTGTAGTAAGGTGAGAAACTAGCAAGCGACAGTGAGTTCAACTGGCTTGCAGTTCTAAGAAAGAAGCTTTGCTCATGGAATCTACGTTTGGTTGCTTCCCTGTTTCGGGTCAGAAAATAATTCATACCAGAATTCTATATTTTACAAAGCCACATTTCGTACATGTATAGAGTAGTGATGCAAAATTTTAGTTGATGCATCTACCACGAGTCTCTCCATCTTATACATTGTCGGAAAAGGAATTGTGGATCTAGCAGTACCGTACACTCAACAAAGCTCCAACATCTGTCTCATCGCCGTAACGTTGCACCTTTGTGCCTGTTTTACACGTGCTTTAATGGAATATGCTCTGATTGACTCATAGCACTTCCTGATATGCGTAACCCCGACCAACATGTAAGAAAATCCACTAATTATTGAGATCCCTAGATGCCGGAAACTCTGGTAGTTTTATTTCACTTGGATTCAGGATCCTCTCATTATAGTATGGTTACAAGACACCTCATTGCTCAACTCCCCTGACTTCTTTCGGACGGCCTAAAACGTTCAAATATATTTCGATTCATGCAAATATATATATATATATATATATATATATATATATATATATATATATATATTACTACTTCATTTAGTTACATAAATTTAATATGCGTAAACTTTAAGTATTTACTTCAAAAGTGCTCAATACGTAGGTAGAGCTAGTTAGTAATTTATAAAATATATATGGCGATTAAGCTACACTAAATATTCTGCGTTTCATCCACTATAGGATTCGTCAGGCTTATGCGCCTGACGAATCCTACAGTGGATGAAACGCAGAATATTCAGTGTAGCTTAATCGCCATATATATTTTATAAATTACTATATATATATATATAAATATATATATATATATATATATATATATATATATATATATATATATATATATATATATATAAGCCAATTATGTCCAAGGATGGAGTACTGCTGCCACATCTGGGCAGGAGCTGCTAAAAACAGCCTTTCCTGCTTTGACAGAGTACAAAATAGACTTCGTGGCTTAGTGGGGGATGCCCTTTTTCTTCCCTGCAACCTCTCTCCCACAGAAGAGACGTTGCAAGCCTATCTTTGTTTTATCGTTATTTCCATGGCAGGTGCTCGTTGCACTCCAATCTCTTGTCTCCCCCTCGCTAATCTTTTACAAAAAACATCCGTCTAGCTTTATCCACTATCAAAACTTTTCCCCACTCTTTATCTATGCCTAAATCAAAACGTAGATTCCATGAACAAAGCTTCTTTCTTAGAACTGCACGCCTGCGGAACTCTGTTCCCTCTGCCTGCTTCCCTTCTGACTACAACTTGGATGTCTTCAAGTCCAACGTAAACAAATTTTTGATGAACCGCCCCTTAAGTAGACACTTTACATATCCACACTAACGTACTGTACTTACAATAACCCTTATCCTTGAGTGGCTGGCGGGCCTTGATAAGTGGTGACCATCTTGTAAAAAAAAAAAAGTTTTACCCAACCAGCTACCATGGTTGGAGATTGCCCCAGAGAGTGAGCTAAGGAGAGCTGAATTAGATCTTATTTATGTGTCTTCATGGGGTAACGCTGAGTAATCTTGCTAGTTGGAAAAATAAAAGAAAAAACGGTTGATCGCTGATATAAAATGCATTTCCTTTCTAAAGGAAAATAACACATTCGAGAACATTATACAATATTGCTGTGAAAATTATTATTTTTTTTAGTAACTAACCATGTGTAGACTAGAAAAGTGACCTCAGGTGTCAAGGCCGAGTCGGCTAGTGCATGATAAAATAGTCGGTTGGAATTTTATTACTAACAGAGAGTTACCTTTATTAGTGTGCATCGGTCGGGTGGCTAATTTTCCATTCAGGGTGCACCAGTTTTTGACGTGATGAGCGGGGATTGGTTGGATAGAACTCTTGTCTAACCAGCCCCCACGTAACCCCTCCATTTAAAAAAGCACTGAAGAGCAAGAAATAGTCAGTTTATTTTCGTTTTAAAGAGAGTTTTTTGTCGAGTTTAAATTCGGAGCTCGCGTTATCGTCCACCGCCCCCACCCCGCGTGAAAACACTCGTTCACTGACCGGTTTTTAAAAACAAGAAAAGGTCTCGTTTGAACAACTATTGAAATTGCCAGACGAAAAGAAAATATAATCGATATTTTGATTTTATTTTTACTGATACTGAACAGCATATGTTTTTTTATCTAGTAATAATTAACCATTATTACGAAAACTAAGCCCAGAGTTCGGGCCTATTCTCCATCGCTGTTATTTGTGAGTTAACTTCAGAGACTGAAAACCATATTGAAGTGATCTTTTTCAGCGAACGGCCGACGAGTAGAGAGTTGTCAACCTACCACATTCAGCATCCGGCCCGCAGCGTAATATATAGCCTGTCATCGTGGAAGTGACAGATACTACACTATTCGACTTTATAGGTGTTTTAATCGAACCACCAAAAACTATCTTCGTGTGAAACTGGTAGCCTGTTGTCACAGTATTTTTTGTTATGTTGGTGCGGATGGTCATATACTATGTTGTACTTGTCACGTTTGACTCGGATGTAACCTAAAACTGACTGAACACCACGCTATTTCTCGTGTTACATCTTAAGTGGGGGGGGGGTCACGACACGCCTGCGATATAGATTATTAGTTTTATGAAATAAGTAAATATTCAGTAGAAAATATTTGGAAATCAAAAAGATTGTTACAAATATATATATATATATATATATATATATATATATATATCTTTAAATATGAGAATGTTTGTGTGAACCCACTTCTCAACCCATATACTCCACGAATGTTTGATATACAAACTTGATATCTTTTATAAAAGGTATTCAAACACGAAAAGAATTTCTGGATTGGACGTCAAAAAACGACATTATTTTTACACCAGCATTTACATCTTTCTTTCTCTCTCTCTCTCTCTCTCTCTCTCTCTCTCTCTCTCTCTGTATATATATATATATATATGTATATATATATATATATATATATATATATAAGCAAAAGTACGCGTCGTTGAATGGGTTCAAAAACAGCCTACAGAAAATGGACTCTGATTTATGAAAGTATAATAGGTTATGAAAAGGAAGGGTTGTAAAAAGATAGCTTAGAATTTTGGGGTATGAAAACCAAAGCAAAATATGATGAAAGTAAAAATAAAATAGATAAACCCCATAATTTATTATACCATACCTGTTCACACTGAAACACTTATCACAATATTCTGTGGATCTATATTAAAAAACCTTGTTAAAATTTGTTACATATTTCCAATCCATGGAGGTCAGGCGCGAACCAACACCCCACAATTATATTATACAATATTTATTCAAACTGAAACATAATTATCAAAGTATACTTACGCAGATAGATATGAAATGTATTTATTAAAGTTTGTGCCTATTTCCATTCTATGGAGGCCAGGCGCGAATGCAGACCCCACGATTTTATTATACCATCCATATTTAAGTAAAAACATACTTATCAAAGTATTCTTATGTACATCTATATCAAAAACACTTGTAAACGTTTTTTTTTTTTTTTTAAATTTTTTATTTCCATACATTTGTTACATGATAAAGGCTGTCCATTTTCATATAAGTATAAAAAAGAGAGATTTAGTTAAAATGAAATTAAATAGACGAAATTCAAACCTCGTAATTTAGGTTTAGAAATAGATTACGATAGAGAATTAGCAAATGGAATTTAAAACAAACCATTGTTAAGCTTAGAGATAAAATAGTTTTAAGAAAAGAATGTGCATTGTCAATTCTGTTATGAAATTCAATTGAAGGAATGCAACTATAGGATAATTTAATAAACATGTTTTTAACATATTGGAAATATAGGTTACTTGGAATATAGGTAAAAACTCCTTTTGTAAACAAAGGAAAAAGTTTTGCACACGCATTTCCAGAACACGTGAAAGAAGACACATGTTTTAACATGTGTATGATGTCAGGGAAATGGGAAGTTCTCGATATAGTTAGAAATTTTACAGTTAAGAGAGAGAGACTGGGAGAGATTCAGAGGGAGTCTGAGGACGACAGACGATAGTCTGGAGTTGGGAGTCGAACATCTAGAAGCGAGACGGTCACCTTTGAAACATAGAATGTGAAACTTTGAATTCCTGAAAGCAAAGCCACCGGCCGGTCCATGGAAATAAACCCATCATGTGCTTTTATAAACGTCGTCTTTGTGTTGTAATTCTACCAAAAAGGTAAAGTGGAAATTGTCATTATATGTCTTCTATATCATGTGGTTTTAAAATGTCTTTACATACACGTCTCGACATCTCATATCTACAATGTGAACACTAAGACTGTCTGAACACTGTTTCCTCAATCTAAGAGCTTCTATTACACTTCTAAGTATGAACATTTTATATATATGAATCTCTTCATAACACGAACACACAACAACATCACTTGTAATAAGACTCTCCAATTCTCTCTCCTCTGATCTTGAGCACGTAGTACAATGGGGAAAGGAGTGGCTGGTTACTTTTAATGCATCTAAAACCAAGCTTCTCTCTTTACATCATCAACATTCTAATCCACATTTGTCATCAATTGAAATGAATGGCTCTCGTCTTCAGGAGGCCTCAAGTTTTGACAAGCTTCTGGGCTTGACCATTACTCCTGATCTTAAATGGAACACGTATATCAAATCTGTTGCCAAGGCCGCTGGAAAAATGGTGGGATCTTTCTATCGATCCGGTAGATATCTCACTGCTGATGCTATTCTCTATCTATATAAGAGCCAGGTACGTCCAAGGATGGAATACTGTTGCCACATCTGGGAAGGAGCTGCTAGAAAGGACTTGTCCTGCCTTGATAGAGTTCAAAATAGACTTCATAGCCTCGTAGGAGATGTCCTTTTCTCCTCCTTGCAACCTCTATCTTACAGAAGAGATGTTGCGAGTTTGTCTCTGATGTATCGTTATTTTCATGGAAAGTGTTCAAGTGAGCTTCAATCTATGGTCCCCCCTCGGCAAACTTTCACAAGAAACACTCGTCTGGCTGTAAACACTATCAATAATTTCCCCCACTCTTTATCTGTGCCTAAACCTAAACGTAGATTCCATGAACAAAGCTTTTTTCTTAGAACTGCACGCCTGTGGAATTGTCTTCCGTTTTCCTGCTTTCCGGCTGACTACAATATGGTTGTGTTCAAGTCTAAAGTTAATAAGTTCTTGATGAGCCGTTCCATATAAGTTATCAAATTTACCAAATGTTCATTACTAATGATTACTATATTGACCAATTTCTACTGTACACTCTTTAAACCTTATCCTTGAGTGGCCTCTGGGCCTTGATAATGTGATGATGCCTATGTAAAAAAAAGACTCTCTCTTAATAAGACTCTCTAACATGCACTTTTAATAACAACAACAACAACAACAACAAGAAAAGAATAATCATAATAATAATGAAACGCAACACTTTGTGGACTAGGCGCGAACGCAGGCCCCACAATTTTACTGAATCATCATTATGCCAGATCACACATACATGTGTCTTGATACATATTCTATCATTATATGTGATGAGTTTTCTATAATTGTCAACCATATAGGAGCCCATTCGTGACCAGACACACACACAGACGCCCAGCTTTATATTATAGATATACACAGAGAGAGAGAGAGAGAGAGAGAGAGAGAGAGAGAGAGAGAGAGAGAGAGAGAGAGAGAAAGATATTAATCACATGAAAAGGAAGAAGAAAAGGAAAATAAAAGAAACAAAACAACATACTGAAGATGGAGTATACCTCTCAAATATTTTTGTGACAAATTTCAAACAATTAAATTATTTGTTTATTTTATATGACGTTGTGATTTGGCTTTCAAGCGCACTAGATGCGTATTTTATCATGTATATGTGTATATATCATTAAATACAGTTTAGATTTTTGTCTACTAATTCCGTTTCTGATCCTTTGTGGCTTCTGAATAAAAGAAAGTCAGCGATTCACAGTTTTATAAAATAGGAAATACTCACTAAAATGTGAGATGTCTTCAGTTCTGGCAGAAACTGGCTGACATAATCGCCATATTTGTCCAAGTATATATTATAGTGCGCAGGATGGATGATGGGCGCATCCCTAAAGACCTTCTCTATGGCGAGCTTGCCTCAGGCTCAAGAAAGAGGGGGCGACCCCACCTTCGCTACAGGGATGTCTGCAAGCGTGACATGAAGGCTCTCTCGGTGGACAGGAATACATGGGAAGCCTCTGCAGCTGACAGAACTGCCTGGAGGAAAATGATACGCCAGGAGATTATCATTAGCGAGAGGAACCTCCATGTTGAAAATGCTACAAAGAGAGCTAGAAGAGCGAGTGTACAGGCGGAACAGCCGGACGAAGCGGCAAATTGCATAACAACCTTCGTATGTCAAGGCTGTGGCAGACTATGCAAATCAAGAATTGGTCTCTACAGTCACACAAAAGGATGCAAACAGGCAACATATTAATACGGCGCTGATCCATAGTCGTTTCGACTGACGGATGCCACACACATCATAGTCATAGATAAATCTTACTGGTGTTGAACAATTTATACATACGATATTTTTATAACGTGTAATATTTTTCATAGTTAATTATTTAAATAACTTTAATGACGTTACAGGATGTTACTACTATTGGTAAAGTTTACTTTATTGATAGTAGTTTATTTATTTTTTACAAGTATTTAAGAGTTTCGTTTAATATTGGTCTGTTCGAATATATATGTGTTGTCAACTAAAATTTTCATAAATTTGATTCGTTAAGTGATTAAATATAGCAATGAAATAGATATACACGTTATCAAAATGAAAAAAAAAATGTTGCAAACTAGTTAGCGTGAACCATCCCCAAAGAAGAATCTAGAAAGATTGGAAAGTACTCAGAATTACAGCAAATATAGCGATAACATCCGGCACTTCTTGCTTGAAATGAAGACCGTTATTTAATAGCATATCATAACGAGAAAAAAATGCTGCATAAATATATTTGTTTACAGGTTACTTTACATAAGCAGTAATTTGTTGCTAGACAGTCATGAGCATGTTTCGGTCTTCAAGTATTTAGTAACAAGAAACAAGTTCAGGAAACAACTGTTATATTCAAAAGAGGATGCTCATGACTGTGTAGCAAAAAAATTACTGCTTATGTCAAGAGAAAATGTAACTTGACCTACATCTGTATTAAGCACTTTTGTAATAACCCATCGTTATATTTCACTGGTTACCATACCTTTGAAAAAGAGCAACCTCACATTATATATATATATATATATATATATATATATATATATATATATATATATATATATATATATATATATATATTCAAAACAGAGAATCATCAACTATGTCCCTAAGCCTAGCTGGAGTCCGAACACGGTACCCCCGTAATAATAATAATAAAGGGTTGGGTTCGAGAGTCCTAAAAAACGGTTCCCCAATTCGATACAAAACACCTGACTAAGGCCGGAGGGCTAAACGGCCGAAACGTTGTGACAATAACAACCAAGATGAGGAAGTCAGTCCGACAATCTCAATCAATGAAAACACCTCATCTAAAAAATACAGACAATTACACTTATATATATATATATATATATATATATATATATATATATATATATATATATATATATATATACATATATATATATTGCTCGGACCCATTTCACTGGAGATCGACTTCTATTTGGGCTATTGCACTTTCCGGAAACAAACAAATTTCATTATTTTAACTGTTTGAAAGTCTTTCCAATTGGATATATGAATCGTCACGCTGGACTTATTTTAGACTCAATTCTCTCTAAAGAACGATTTTCGTATTTCAGATTAGTTTAGAGGATTTTCATGCAAACTGAAATTTTATGAGAAATTTGCTTTTATACATATATATTTATTTACAATATTTTTCACTTCTTTATTTTTTTTTTTGGGGGGGGGTGAGTATTTATAATGACAATAACTAGCGGCTTAACTTATTCCTTAACTAGCCAACTTAACCAG